>NC_079214.1:26641723-26839223 GCF_029633865.1 Lampris incognitus | reverse complement strand
CTGGGCTGCTCTAATTGGAAATCAAGGATCCCCAATAATGCCAAGTAAATGTGGCCATCAATACTTTTCAGGCCGACAGAATAACATTTACCGTTTCGGGGACAATGGCCAATATTTTGGGTCTTCTGGCGGCCCTGTGATGGACTGGTGGCCTGTCCAGTGTGTCTCCCCGCCTGCCACCCAATGATTGCTGGGATAGGCTCCAGCATCCCCACAACCCTGAGCAGGATAACGATATAAGCAGTTTGGATAATGGATGGATGGATGGTGTAGCTGCTGGCTGCAAACTTCCGTTTCCTATGAACACTTCCTTTTCCATGTGCCCATCATTGTTTACAGTCGGATTAGCAATTTGAGATGTAAGAATCAGAATTGGAATCAACTTTATTGGCCAAGTGTGCCTATGCACATAGGGAATTTGACTCCAGTTCACAGCAGCTTCTAGCACTTGCATACATCACTCAGGCATACATCACTCAGACACACAAAAAAGAAAACAAAAAGAAAAAACAGAATAAATGGAACAAGAAACAGGACATTGGAGGCCAGCATGTATGCACAACAAGTACTATGTCACTACTATACAGTTTTGTTATGTTTGAATAATCAACAAACCATGCCCATATATAATACCATATTGCTGATATACTATATTGCCCATATACTATACCATATACCTTATACCAATACCACAACTCCACAATCCACCATGCCCATATACAATGCTAATACTCATACTATATTACCTTATATACCAAAAGTATACACTATTTATTCACCTACTATCCACCACACAACTACATACTATATTATATACTTCTGTTACAACCGCAACAATAACAGCAATGATTTGTAATCAGTATACAAAAGTTTTATGTGTATTTACAATTGTACATTTGTATTGCACAAACATTCGTATTGCACATCTGGTTCAAAGAGGTAGTGCACATCGTAGATATGTAGATGAGACATCTTGACCAGAGGGGGCTATTTACAAGTGTCATATTTACATAATATTTGTCTATTCTTGCACCATGCTGTAAGTGTTCATGAAAGAGATGGCCTGTGGGAGAATTTTTTTTCCCATTTCTGGTGGTTTTGGGGCACACTGCTCTACAGCACTTGCCAGAGGGTAGGAGTTCAAACAGAATGTGTGCTGGGTGTGTGTGTGTGTGTGTGTGTGGGGGGGGGGTCTGTGCTGATTCTCCCCATCCGTTTCTGGGCTCCAGAGGGTGTACAAGTCCTCCAGGATAGGCAGAGGAGCGCAAATGATTTTTTCTGCTGTTCTTACTGTTTGCTGCAGTCTGTTCCTATCCTGTTTTGTTGCTTCTCTGAACCAGGCCGTATTGGATATGCACAGGACAGATTCAATGACTGTGGTGTAGAACTGGCACAACAGCTCCTGTGGCAGACCAAATTTCCACAATTGCTACAGGAAGAACATCCTCTTCTGGGCCTTTTTGAGGATGGAGTTGATGTTAGTCTCCCACTTCAGGTCCTTGGAAATGGTAGTTCCCAGAAACTTGAAGGTCTTCACGGTTGACATAGGGCTGTTGGATATTGTGAGGGGGAGCAGTGCTGAGGAGTGTCAGAATAAGAATCAGAATCATGTTTATTGGCCATGTAGGTTTGCATATACATGGAATTTGACTCCGGTTTCGTGGCTGTCTCTTAATATAGAATAACAACACTATAACACAACAATCTTCCAATATATACACAAGAATTGACTATATGTAGGTGAAATAAGAGGTGATAAGGTGCAATGGAGCAGATAATATATCAGAGATGCTGAAATAGATGTTAGCAGGCTATTTACATACATGCTTGAGGTAGATGGACATGACAGAGCATACCAGTATATGTACAATGTACAGTACAGTATATACAAAATGGTTGGATTTATTTGACAGTGTTAAGTGTTCATTTGAATGACAGCCTGTGGAAAGAAACTGTTTTTATACCTGGTTGTTTTGGGGTACAGTGCTCTGTAGCACCTGCCAGAGGGAAGGAGTTGGAACAGGTTGTAACCAGGTTGTGACGGGTCTGCAGTGACGTTGCTTGCCTGTTTCCTGAGTTTGGAGGTGTATAAGTCCTGAATGGAGGGCAGGTTGTCACCAATGATTTTCTCTGCAGACCTAACTGTCTGTTGTAGTCTGTCCCTGTACCTGTTTGGTGGCCGAACCAAACTAGTGATGGATGTGCAGAGGACAGACTTGATTATTGCAGTGTAGAACTGAAAGAACAGTTCCTGGGGCAGGTTGAATTTCTTGAGCTGGTGGAGAAAGTACATCCTGTGCTGTGCCTTTTTGAAGATTGTGTCTATGGTGGATGCCTACGTTAGGTCTTGGGAGATTGTGTAACCCAGAAATTTGTAAGTTTTCACCATAGACACTGTGCTGTTGAGTATGGTGAGGGGGGGCAGTGTTGGGGGTCTCCTCCTGAATTCCACTGTCATCTCCACAGTCTTGAGCTAGTGCAGCAGAGTACCAGCTGCTCAACCTCCCACAGGTATGCAGACCATTCTGGATGAGTCCGATGACCATAGTGTTGTCTGAAAACTTCAGGAGTTTAACAGCTAGGTCCTTCGAGGTGCAGTTGTTGGTGCAGAGGGAGAAGAGCAGTGGGGAAAGGACACATCCCTGGGGAGCACAGTGCTGACTGTCTGTATACCAAAAGTGACTTCCCCTTGCCTCACCTGCTCTTTCCTGCCTGTCAGGATGCTGGTGATCCACTGACAGATGGTGAGGAATACTGGGAGCTGGGAGAGTTTGGAGGAGAGGATTTCTGGAATGATGGCGTTTAACTCCAGGCTGACGTCCAAAAACAGGATCCTTGCATATATCACTGGTTAGTCAAGGTGTTGCACGATGCAGTGCAGTCCCATGTTGACTGCATCATCCACTGACCTTGCAGGGAGTCCAGCAAGTGTCCTGTGATGTTCTTCAGGTAGGCCAACACTAGTTGTTTGAAAGACTTCATGACCAAAGATGTCAGAGTGACAAGCCTGTAGTCATTCAGTCCTGTGATGGAGGGTTTCTTGAGGATCGGGATGATGGTGGAGAATTTGAAGCAGGAGGGGACTTCAAACAGCTCCAGGGATCCTTTGAAGATCTGCATTAAGATTGGAACTAGTTGGTCAGCACAGGCTTTAGGAAAAGATGGGGGAACACCATATGGACCCGGTGCTTTGTTGGTCTTCTGTCTCTGGAAAAGCCGTCTCATACCCTCTACACATATCTTGAGTGCATTCTGAGTATTGGGGGGGGGAGTAGGGTGCATTGTCAGAGATGTGATGGGGGTTGTTGTCACTGGGCTGAAGTGGGAGAGGGGGTGTGAATTTATCCATCTCAAACCTGCAATAGAAGACATTCAGGTCATTAGCCAAGTTTTTGTTTGCCTCACTCAGCATGGGGGGGGGGGGGGGATTGTCTTCTGTAGTTTGCGATGCCTTGCAGGCCCCTCCACACTGACACAGGGTCATTGGCTGAAAACCTGCTTTTCAGCTTTTCAGTGTAGCTTCCTTTAGCTACTGTCATCTCCTTTGGCATTGAATTTCTGGCCTGCTTGTACAGGGCTCTATCCCCACTACTGTAGGCATCCTGCTTGGCCTGCCGAAGTTGTTTTAGTTTGTCACAGGAAGTTGAATCAGTTCATCTGGACACGTTTATTGAGAAACGTTTCACCGCTCATCTAAGTGACCTCTTCAGTCTCAACTGATTTCAGGTATCACCACCCTTATAAACAATACAGTAGCATAATGACAGAAAACACCAATCGGTTTCATATGTAATTTGCCGTGACCATTAACTAGTTTCAATGGCACTGTGTACTATTCACAGAGGACTTGGAAATGGTTACAATCACAGCATTGTAAGATGGTGACAGATGTATTCTTAGCCCCCCCTTGGTTCATGGATGGTCGTTCCCTCTTCACATAGATGGCCTCTTTGACTCTGCATTCAAACCAGTATGTCTCCCTATCAAGGCTGTGCACATCCTCATCCTTGAAAGAGTGGCCACTGGCCTGTAGATGGGTGTAGACTGCAGAGTCCTGGCCTGATGCATTAGCTCTTCTGTTTTGTGCCATCCTCTTGGCCAGTGTCTGTTTAGTTTCCCCAATGTATTAACGGCAATCATCCCAGCACTTAACTGTGTAATATATTGCTCTGTTTGTGCCGGGGGAACCCAATCCTTGGCCTGGACCAATTCCTGGTGCAGCGTGTTCTGGGTTTTGAAAGCAACTGAGACACGATGTTTGGAAAATACGTGTCTCAACTGTTCCGATACTCCCGCCACATATGGAATCACCACTGGTTTACGCTTAGACAGCTGTTGTCCTTCTCATCGCTTTGATTGGCTGGTGCACTGTTTCGGCATCTTCCTGGCTTTGACAAATGCCCAGTTAGGATAACCACACTTAACCAGGGCCTGTTTAATGTGGGATCTCTCCCCGTCCCCAGCCGCCGTGTCAGTGGGGACATTGTCAGCTCGGTAGTACAGCGTCCTGATGACTCTTAGTTTGTGCTCCAGTGGATGATGAGAGTCAAACTTTAAGTACTAACCAGTATGTTTTGGTTTATGGTAAAATCAACAATCAAATGTCCCCAATCACCAATTGCAATTTCATTTTAAGAGGGCTACCCTGTCATTTTTCAAATCCTCCCTGGTGAACTTGACGCAGTTGTCCACAGAGTTAATGTGGTTGGTGAAATGTGGTACGTCCCAAGATTTAATTTTAACCCAGGTGTCATCCACAAATCTGAGCCAATGGCTAGGTGGTGTCCCTGGATAAGACATAATTTTGGCGAAGCAGCATTTTGTTTTTATGCACCAATGGCTTGAAATAGACTCCCCCAACAAATAAGAGAAGCAATGTCCATACATAGTTTTAAGAATCAGCCCAGGACCCACTTTTATGCTCTTGCTTTTGATTAACTCCACTTTATATTTCCTTTACTCTTATTTTTTATCTTTTACTGTGGTTTTATTTCTTGCCTTGTTTTATGTTTTTTTCCTAGGTCTATGTTTTATTACTTTTAACTTATCTTATCTGTACCGTTGTTGAGTTTTATTGTTTCCCTTGTTTTTAATGTAAAGCACTTTGAGCTGCATTTTATGTGTGAAAGGTGCTATACAAATAAAGTTTATTATTATTATTATTATCAAAGCTCTCTTTTCCACTTCCTCCATATACTAGTTGGTCACTATAGGTGAGACTGGGGAACTCATAGTACACCTATGTCTCTACCTATAGTACTGCCCCGTGTATGTGAAGTATGTGGACTGAAGACACAGTTTAAAAAAATGCTTAAAAAAACAGTTTGAAACCGATCGTTGTTTTCGGTCGTTATGCCACTGCACTGTTTATCAGGGTGGGGATACCTGCAGCCAGTTGAAACTAAAGAGGTCACTTAGATGAGCGATGAAACGTTTCTCTCTCAATCAAGATGAACTGATTCAACTTTCTGATTTTCTTACCTGGATTATTGAGCATGGATCAAGACATGTCTTAATTTGACTATGAACAATGGCTTGTTATTGTTGTATGTGCAGAAGGTCTTGGTAGGTACACATGTCTTCACAAAAGCTGATGTAAGATGTCCATTAGTTTGTCCAGGTTGCCAGTTACAGGATAAAATACACTCCAATCGGTGCAGCAGTCAAAACAGTCTTGCAGTTTCTGCTTTGCTGGCCCCTTTTTTCACTGTTTAAACCACAGACTTTGCAGATTTTACTCTCTGCCTATAGGTTGAAATAAGATGAACCAATCAGTGATCAGAGTGCCCCAAAGCTGCCTGGGGGACAGAGTGATATGCATCTTTAAGCATTGTTTAGCAGTGGTCCAGTGTTATGTCCTGGTGGGACAATTAATATGCTGTCTGCATTTTTGTAGTCCGTGGTTTAATTTTACTCTGTTAACATGAGTTTGCTCTAAAACATGAGTCTGTATGTTTTTGTTCCAAGCCGATAATTTGACAGTGCACTATTCGTGCTGGCCTGGGATGTAAACACCAACCAGGATGAAGGATATAAAAACTCCTGTGGTGAATAAATGAATAATGTCTTGTAGTTTGTGAAAAAAGAGTCCAAGTTCGGGAAGAACATGCAAAATCCTTGTTTGTCCCACTGAGGATACACAACTCATCCATTTTGTTAGGCATGGCATGGGGATTTGCCAGGTGAAGTGCTGGAGGAACAAATCGAAATTCCTGCTGTCGGAGACTCACCGGTGTACCGACGCACTTCACCCATCTGTGTCGCCTCCATGTCTCACAGAGAGCTGCTCTTCCTGCAACTAAGATCTCCAAAAAGCTTTTCGGGTTTGTGAAAACTGGGGAAAAGCTATCCGGATTTAACTGCCTAATGTTAAGCCGTTCTTCTCTAGTGAAAGTAACCGGGTTTGAGTCACCAGACACACAGAGAATATACAAAAACAAAGAAAGTGCTAGACAGCACTGTACAGAGACTGCCATCCATGGTGCCATCTTGAATCAATGGCGTTGGATTTGAGGGACGACGTCTACAACCAGATTGTTTCACAAGTAGTCAACGTAGTATTTGCCCTGTGGCACAATTATAAACTTAATAAAATGATAAATGTATATTCCAGCTCAGCACTCTGTGTTTACTCATTCCACCATCTTGGATCACATACATGTCTGCTCCAATCTCGCGGGACTTGCCGATGTCACTATTCTATGGCAAGCTGTAAGGTACAAAGGTTATGCTGAATAGCATATCAGAATGTTACATCTCCCTTTTTCAGAAAAGTGCTGCCTTACACGCTACCAGAACAATCCTATTGGTGTAACGATTTTGAAATACAGAACAATGCCTTTGTCACCACAACTCATGCTTATTGTAGAACATTAAGCTGAGACGACATAAATTCCGCATCTCTGTGAATGTTCTCATTCATCCAGGCCATGGTTATCCAAAGGATTTGAATCAAGTGCAACTGGACTTGGTATATACTTTGGAAATTTCCACATCACATATATTCTTTGGTCGATGCAATGCAGGTAGCTTGAATCTGCGCAACAAATGGAGTGCATTCGCAGGAATATGAACAGGTAAATGCAATAACATTACAGGTAAGTGCATTCACGTGAATATGAACAGGTAAGTATAAAACATTACAGGTAATTTGTCTTGGCTTGATAGTGCGACCTGATTGTGTGGTATAGCCAAGTTGCTGTCCATTTGGCTGACTGTCCAGGTCTGGGGGTTCAGCAGGTTCCTTCTGACGAACCTGTGTGTTGCTGGTGATGGGCTCCGTCTGCTGGGTGTCTGTTGCACTTTCATCTTCTTTGTTTTCGTGGAGGTGTCAGCGGTTGCATCGATAGGTCTGTCCTTCTCTGGTTTTGATGTGGTAACTTCTATCTGTGTCTGCAGGCCGTGTTACCATTGCAGGTTTCCAGGATCCATCTTCCTGCCAGAAACAAATCGATGCACCTATGGGCAGTTGGGGCAGAGGCCTGGCAGATCTATTATAGTATGCCTGTTGGCAGTGTTGGCATACCTCTCTCCTCTTGCATACAGTCTGCTGGCATGTGACCTGTGGCTGCAGTTGTTTTGCCATTGCTGGCAGGATCGAACGCAGCCTCCAACTCATTAGAAGCTGTGCTGGTGATTTCAGGTTGTCTACAGGTGTGTTGCGATACTCCAGTAGACTCAGGTAGGGGTCTTTGTTCTCAGCTCTGGCTTTGTCCAGTATACGTATGGCTGTCTGGACAGTCTTTTCTGCGAGGCCGTTGCTCTGTGGGTAATGGGGGCTTGTGGTGGTGTGAGTGAAACCCCATGTCTCGGTGAAGTGCCAAAACTCACCTAAACCTAACTGTAGCACGGTCCATTGTCACTGATGACAGACTCAGCGATGCCATGTCGAGCCATCGCTCCCTTGAGTTTGGTGATGACAGCTGATGAAGTACAGCTGTATAGTCTCTCTAACTCAAAAAACCTGATATAATAGTCCACTATAACAAGGTAGTCCTGTGAGTTCCATGTGAATAAGTCTGTGCCTATCACTTGCCATGGTCTCTCGGGTATAGCATGTGATAGCATGGGCTCTTTTGGGTTTGCACTGTGTCGCTAGGGATGCCCCCCGAAACCCGGTTCTAAACGGGAACGGGTTCTAAATTAGTAAAAACCGGAGCATTTTTAAGATCCGACGTTTTCGGTTCTGCTATCGGTAGTCGGTAGGTACTCGAGAAATCATGGAGTGAGATTTACACTGCTCAAAAAAATAACACCTAAAACACAATATAGACCTCGATGAATGAAGTATTTCAGCTGAAAATCTTTATTTATTAGACAGAGGAATGTGTTTAGAGCAAAATAACCTAAGAATGATCAATGGAAATCAAAATCATTAGCCCATTAAGGTCTGGATTCAGAATCATACTCAAAATCAAAGTGGAAAATGAGAACATAGGCTGATCCAACTTCTGTGGAAATTCTTCAAGACGATTCAAAATGAGGCTCAGTAGTGTGTGTGGCCTCCACGTGCCTGTATGCACTCCCTACAATGTCTGGACATGTTCCTGATGAGACGACGGATGGTCTCCTGAGGGATCTCCTCCCAGACCTGGATCAGGGCATCGGTCAACTCCTGGACAGTCTGTGGTGCGACATCGCGTTGGCGGATGGTACGAGACATGATGTCCCAGAGGTGCTCGATTGGATTCAGGTCTGGGGAACGTGCAGGCCAGTCCATAGCATCAATGCCCTCGACATACAGGAACTGCTGACACACTCTGGCCACATGAGGACGAGCATTGTCATGCATGAGCAGGAACCCAGGGCCCACTGCACCAGCATATGGTCTGACAATGGGTCTGAGGATCTCATCCCGGTATCTAATGGCAGTCATGGTACCTCTGGCTAGCACGTAGAGGTCTGTGCGGCCCTCCAAGGACATGCCTCCCCAGACCATCACTGACCCACCGCCAAACCGGTCATGCTGGAGGATGTTGCAGGCAGCAGAACGTTCTCCACAGCGTCTCCAGACTCTCTCACGTCCGTCACATGTGTTCAGTGTGAACCTGCTCTCATCTGTGAAGAGCACAGGGCGCCAATGGCGAATCTGCCAACCAAGATGTTCTCTGGCAAAGGTCAATCGGGCTGCACGGTGTTGGGCTGTGAGCACAGGCCCCAATTGTGGACGTCGGGCCCTCATACCATCCTCATGCATTCTGTTTCTCACTGTTTGAGCAGAAACCTGCACATTAGTGGCCTGTCGAAGGTCGTTTTGTAGGGCTCCGGCAGTGCTCCTCCTGTTCCTCCTTGCACAAAGGACCAGATAGCGGTCCTGCTGTGGGGTTTTTGTCCTCCTGCGGCCCCCTCCACGTCTCCTGGTGTACTGGCCTGTCTCCTGGTACCTCCTCCATGCTCTGGACACTGTGCTGGGAGACACATCAAATCTTCTTGCCACAGCACGCATTGATGTGCCATCCTGGATTAGCTGCACTACCTGAGCAACTTCTGTAGGTTGCAGATACCGCCTCATGCCACCTCTAGTGGTGAGGGCACTAGCAAAATGAAAAACTAACCAAAGATCGGCCAGAGAAGATGAGGACAGGCAAATGGTCTGTGGCCACCACCTGCAAATCCATTCCTTTTATAGGGGTTGTCTTGCAAATTGTCTAATGTCCACCTGGTGGACATTAGACAATTTACCAACAGGTGAAATTGATTCACAAATCAGTGTTGCTTCCTAACTGGACAGGTTGATATCTCAAAAGTGTGATTGACTTGGAGCTACATTGCATTGCTTATTTGTTCCCTTTATTTTTTTGAGCAGTGTATATTGTGGCAATTGTGTTTTTCGAGGAATTTAAACGTCGCGAACATAATCTTGTTTGCCGTTTTCTCCATCTCTCTGTCTCTCTCTCTTACTGCGCGAGGGGCGGGGCTGTGCTGTGCTCCACACACTCGCTCACACACGCACAGACAGCTCTGCTCAAGCGCTCATCATGGCGGAGAGAACTAAACGTTCAAAAGTTTAGGTATATTTTTCAAAAGTCGATGACAACAACGCTCGTTGCCACAAGTGCAACAAATCATTTGCCAGTAAGGGTGGCAATACAAGCAATCTGTCGAAACATCTTTTGTCGAAACATGGTATTAATCTGCAGAAATGCGGCGTTTTCCACTGCTTTGCTCGTAGTGTTCCATCCACGTCCACTGCAGGTAAGCTGTATGAGCCATAGATACGGAGTTAGCTAGGCTAATAACGAATTATTACGAATAGGCCAATAAATAAAATATAATTGCTTAGCTAATTGTTTAGCTACAAATATATAAGCCATAGATACGGAGTTAGCTAGGCTAATAACGAATTATTACGAATAGGCCAATAAATAAAATATAATTGCTTAGCTAATTGTTTAGCTACAAATATATAAGCCATAGATACGGAGTTAGCTAGGCTAATAGCCGGGGACACTATAAGTCAGGAGAGATCACAACTCCTGCCGGAGAAGGCAGATATGTTGATTTTTCTGCAGAAGAACTGTTAGCATAATGTTCTAGGTTCTTGTTTGTTTGAACTTCCGTTAGCCGTTTGCTGTAAAAATTTATTTTTGATATATTTTTTTTATCTACTTTTATTTTTTATCTTATTTGTTGTTGTTGAATGTTGATTATAAAGTCTATAATTCAGACGCATTTAAAACATTGCTGCTGCTGTTGCTGCTGAATAAATAATATTTGTTTATATTTATATAAAGTTATATAATAGAATAATAAAGCAATGTCGATTCTGTTCTTAATTGTCTTTTTTTCTTGCATAATAATCAAAAAGAATCGATAAGAGTATCAATAAAGTACCGAACCGATAAGCAGTACCGATAAGAGTAGTAGTATCGATAAAATCCTAACGATACCCATCCCTATGTGTCGCTCCTGGCATCCACTGCCGCCTCAATCTGTTTTCCCATGCCAGGCCAAAACAAGAGATCCCTCACTCGGTTTTTGCTTTTTTCCACACCCATGTGACCGGCATGTATGCGCTCTATCATGTTCTCCCTGAGCTTACTGTGAACGATGATTTTCTCACCTTCAAACAAAATGCCGTCCATTTCAGAAAGTTCGTCTCTGTGATTCCAGTATTCCTGGATGCTGGGTGGGCATTTTTCTTTGTGTCAGGCCAGCCGGCCGGCGTGGCTTTTCTCAGTGCAAGCTGTGGATCTTGTGTTGTTGCCTCTTTGATTCTGTCAGTCTCTTGTCACTCACAGGGACGCTGCTGAGGACCGTGTGCACCTGGGCCTCTATACCTTCATGCAGGGCATTATAGTGGTACTCGATTGACTTTCGTGACAGTGTGTCAGCCACCGGTATCTCTTTTCCGGGACGGTGGAGGATGTGAATGTCGTATTTTTGTAGTTGCCAGATCATCCTCTGCAGCTGTGGTGGCACTGCTGCCAGTGGTTTTTTGAGTATCTCTTCCAATGGTTTGTGGTCTGATTCCACAATCACTCTCCGGCCTTACATACACTCATGGAACCATTTACAACCAAAGAGTACTGCATAGAGCTCCTTCTCTATTTGTGCATATTTCTCTTCTGTGCTGTTAAGTGATTTGGATGTATAGGCAACTGGCTTGCCGTCTTGGAGCATGACAGCACCAAGGCCACTTTTGGAAGTGTCTACTTGGAGCCGTAGCTCTTTTTGGGAGTCAAAGTACGTGAGTACTGGGCCTGGGTGTAGCGTTATCAGATCTTTCGTCTGTTGGAATACTCTGTCATGATTGGCATCCCATGCAAATTCACTGTCCTGTTTTAGCAGTTTTCATAGTGGTGCATTTACCTTGGAGAGATGTGGAGCAAACCTGGCCAGGTAGTTGACCATCCCGAGGACTGTTTCAAGCTCCGCCTTGTTCCATGGTGGTTGCATCTCTTTGACTGCCTTAACCTTCTGTGGGTCTGGTTTTATGCCTTCGCTTGAGAGTGTGTGTCCAAAGTAGCTGACCTCCGGCATGCGAATGCGGCATTTGTCAGGGTTTAGCCTCACCCCTCTCTCCCTTGTGCGTTTCAACATAGCCCTGAGGTGCCGGTCATGTTCCTGTTCGGTTTTGCAAAACACCAGTATGTCATCGACTATGGCTGCTACGCCATCAAGGCCTTCATACGTTTCATCCACACACCTCTGGAACTCGTCTTGAGCCGAAATAATGCCAAATGGCAGTCTGAGAAAGCGGTATCTGCCGAACACTGTGTTGAATGTGGTCAACAGCGATGAATCAGTGCTTAATTTTATGGCCCATTTTGCCTGACTTAGCATCTAAGACAATAAAAAATTGTGCTCCAGCAAGCTTTGTGGTGACATCCTCTAAAGTAGCAAGGGGGTAGAGAGGTCTTTGCATCACCTTGTTAAGGGATCTGGGGTCTAAACTCACCCTGAGTTTTCTTGTCTTGGGCTTTTCAACTACGAGTGTGTTCACCCATTCTGTGGGTTCCATGACCTTGCAGATTATGTTATTTTTCTCCATACTGTCGAGCTCGTCTTTTAGTCTATTGCGTAGCACAATGGGGATCCTGCGTGGTGGGCACACGACAGGCGTTGCGTCTGGGGCGACGCGAAAGGTGCACTCGCCTGGAAATTCACCTATGACTTGAAATACGTATGTCTGCATAATATGCTCTGTGAGCCAATGCCTGTCCCTTCATTTTCCTCATTCACAGCCATCACTATGTTGACTAAGTTTAGATAATGACATGTTCTCATTGCTATGACTGGCAGGGCATTGATGTCGACAATGTAGAAATCTAGCAACGTTGTGCTGTCCTTGTATCGACATTTTAACTGGCATGTGCCTTTCACTCTCAGTGCTCTTCCCCTGTATTCAGTGAGCCTATGTGCTGCTGGTTTCAGTGCAATGTTCCTGAACAGTTTGTTGGAATGGTATTGGCCTGTGCCCCAGTGTCCAATTTGAATTTGACTTTTTGTGGAGGTGAGCCAATTCCTACCTCTACTACATAAGCCTGCTCATTGCTTTTGCCATTGTTCTCTATTGTGATGCTGTCTATGTAGAGTTTTGTCTGCTCTCCGTCTGTGTTCTCTCCAACAGTGTGCACTGTACTGCGGTAAGGTTTTGTCTGAGGTGGGAATTTTGATTTGCATGCTTTTGCAAAATGGTTGAATTTTTGCGTTTAATGCATTGTTTCCCCTTGGCTGGGCATACAACTTTGGCACTATGTTGCCCTCCACAGTGGCTACATGCTCTGTTTGCTGTGCTACTTTCTCTTTGCTTTGTAGCTTTTGTGCTGTTTCTAGTCTGTATGTTTTCCTGCTTACAGCATGCACAGTGTCGTGGCCGCTCTGGTCTTTGCTATGGCCCATAGTCTTTAGCTGTTGCTGTGCTAGCTCATGTGAACGTGCAATGTCTATGGCCCTTCCGAGCGTGAGCTCTGCACCCTGGCTGAGTAGTTTTTCTCGCACGAGGGGTGAGTTCGTGGCAAACACAATGCGGTCTCAGACCATTTCCTCGCTGTTTGGGTAGCCGCAGTCTTTTACCAACAGTTTTAGTTCTGTTACAAATTGCTCGAGTGATTCGCGCTCACCCTGCATTTTTTTCATGGAATTTATATCTGGCATAAATTGGGTTAGTCTTTGGTGTGACATACCCTGTGTACTTATCGTAATACGTGTTAAGCTTCCTGGCTTCTTCTCCCCTGAGCGTCCAGGTGTTGTGCACATCACGTCCCTTTCCCCCGATCCATAACAGGAGGTAACGACTTCTCCTCCTCGTTCTTTTCGCGCAGAGGGCCTGTGAACTTCAACTCTGCGTGCTGCCGGAATCGTCTCCATGTGGGTAAATTCGCCGAATCCCAGTCCATCCGTGGAGCTGGAACGCCGTAAGATTCCGTTTTCTCGGCGACGTGTGGGTAGTCAAACCTCTACTCTGATACCATGTAGTATTTGCCCTGTGGCACAATTATAAACTTAATAAAATAATAAATGCATATTCCGGCTCAGCGCTGTGTGTTTACTCATTCCACCATTTGGATCACATACATGACTGCTCCAATCTCGCGGGACTTGCCGATGTCACTATTCTATGGCAAGCTGTAAGGTACAAAGGTTATGCTGAATAGCATATCAGAATGTTATAGTCAACACGAGTCAAACGCTTCCCCACACAAACATCGATACTTTTTGTAGGTGTTTTAGGTTCAGAAAGCATTTCGACCGATACGTTCCGACCCTTTCGCTCCCCACACGAACTATTTCCAACATGCAACCATTTCCTGTAGAAATCACAGCCTACTCAAACGTGACTGGGCAATACTACTTCGACTAAAACGAAAACATAAATGGAAACCAGAATGCTTCCGATACCAAAATCTTGTCCCGTGTACTATGCATCCATGGCCGGATTAACCAACCAGGGGCCCCCGGGGCATGCACGTCCACTGCCCCCCTCCCACCCCGCCCCGTAAACAATACTAAACATTGTTAAATGTAAAACTGATGCAAATACCCAACATGGTAGTCCATGCTTTGCCAATCTTCATGGAATTCGGATGGCGACTGCAAAGTACAACACAATTTTGAATCATAAAACAAACAGAGATGAGAATAGCAGCTCACAGCATCAATATAGACTTTGTAGCTTGGGGCCCTGCATCAATAGAGACTGTAGCTTGGGGCCCCCACATCAATAGAGACTAGCCTGGGCCCTGCAGGCCCTGCAGGCCCTGCATCGCGACGCAGGGTTGGAACAAATGTCCCTTGTTGGGTATGATTGGGGATCCCTACTATACATGAACAACATACCCCTTGTAGTGGTTATGGGGCTACATAATTCCCCTTATTGAGCTAGTAGGAACGTTAGTTTACAGCTGCTGTTTCCTCGGTTCGGGTTTACAGTGACACACTTCCGCTGCGCAGGTGTTTTGTTGTTGTTGTAATGGTGGAAGGAATAAATGGTGCACGTTGTGTAGCCGAAAGAGAAAGTTGTCACGACTCCTGCTTGAGCTCCTCTACACCCTGACCTTTTGGGGCCCCTTGTGGTCCGGAGCACTCGCCTGGCATGCCCGGTCCGTAATCCAGCCTTGTATGCATCGATGGTTTGTAGTAGCAGTAAGTTGGTGAGGTGACTAGCCTAATTTGGATTGCTTGCTAGGTGTGGTTTCCTGGACTGCTGTACGCGTTTCGGTCCCTATGGCTGATGCTGCAGCTGCTTCACAGGATTCGAACGCAACACTTATTGGTGATAGTTGCGGCACCTGAGAACCCGGGTGCCAGGTGGATCCTGGACTTAGTTCAGCTGACGGTAGCTAGCCAGCAATCCATATTAGGCTAGTCATCTCCAACTCACTGCCTAAGTGTTACAGCAGCGGATTCACAAACCTGAATCAACATCTGTCCGTGGTTCACCAGCTGCTGATTAGCCTCTTTCTGTGGATGGTGGCTGAGGTTGACTCCTCATGAAAAACTTCCGTATGTCCATCGCCAGTAGTGGTTGTGGTTGCTATAGTTACCAAGCCTCCCTTCCGGTCTGCCTGCGTTGCAGTCTCGGTTGTTCTTCCTGTTTCAACTAAATGGCCGCTGCCGCACGTTACCATCTGCGTTGTGTGATTCATTGATATCGTCTCTCATTACTGGCGTGGTGGAAGCGCTTACCAGACTTACGTCCCGAGGACTGATATTTACCGAACTAATCGCCGTAGCCCTTCCAGGGGAATCACGTCTACCACCAGACGCAGCTGGGCTAGCTCAGACACAGTTGTGCTAGCTAAATGGGCAGCATGGCGACACACGGAGCACCGAAGCAGTGGTGTTTAACAAAGACCGAGACAGTGAACTCTTTTGAGAACTGGCGTCAGAACCTGCTTTATATACTGTCGCTCGACGCCGGGTTTGCCCCCTTCCTGCTCGATGGCGTGGAGTGGGAGAAGAAGTCTAAAACGTCCCCTGTCCGGGGATTCACAGATGACGGTGAAGATATTCCCGCGCCCCGACGTCGCAATAAAGAACAGAAGGTAACCATGTTAGAGCTAATGTTGGGCCAGATAGCCAATTATTGTCCTGTAATCTCTCGTCACAGCATAGTCAGGCACTCCACATCTATTGACGGCATATGGCAAGCTATTCGTCTACATTACTGCTTTCAGTGCACCGGGGCTGTGTCTGAACTCCCTAAGTCAAAGCAATCCATCCCTGTCCGGACAAGGAGGTCAGAAAATGTTCCTTTCTGCCCCCCCCCCCCAAGATAAAATGTACATGGCAAAGTCACGTCAGGTTTGGGAGAGCAGGTCGAGACTGATGATGAGGTAGAGGAGTGCGTTAGTGGGGAGCCAGCGCCATCTAGTAGTGTGAAACGTGTCAAACAGTCCTCTTACCTCGATGCCTTCCATGAACACTGCCCTGTGCGTCTCACCATTGATAGTGGGGCAACAGGCAACATGATGAGGGCCTCATGCACAACCAGGCTGGGCGTCACCGTCACAGGAAGTACGCAGTCCGCATTCCAAGCACCTGGCTCGTACCTTTTGAAAGTATTGGTAGAGACACGGACACACTTCCAGAGAGATGGCCATGACCTCTATTTTGAGGGCCTCGTCGTTGAGAATCTCGACTCTGACATCCTGGCTGGAATTCCCTTTATGGAAAAGAACGACGTCTCCATCAGACCAGCCAGACACTACATCTGCTTGGGCGAGGATATATACCGCTACGGCACCCTCCAAACACCGATGGACAGGCATGCCGTACGGCGTGCGCACGTGCTCCGCGCTCCGGATAAATCTACTGTGTGGCCAGGGGAGTACATCGAGCTCGAGCTGCCTCCTGAGCTGTGCAATGTGGACAGTGAGCTGGCTGTTGAACCACACGTCGATGTCTCATGTGACCAGTCTGACACACAGCAGTGGCCTGCCCCAACTTTGCTACAGGGTGTGTCCGGGAAGATCCGTGTTCCAAATCTCACTGGCGAGTCGCGGCTGGTCCAGAAAAGCCACCACCTATGCCATGTCCGCGCTACATATGTCCCGTCACTCAGTGACGCCGCCGTGCCAGCTGATCCCCCCAAACTGGCCCTGACGACCATGTCAGCCTTGTCCTCTGACCTTGTCGCTCTGGACCCAGATAACATCATGCCTGCTGACGTCAGAGATGAGTTCCGTGCCCTGCATAGAGAGTTTGATGTAGTGTTTTATCCCCACTTTGAAGGATATAACGACGCTGTGGGTCCGTTCCAGGCCAGGGTGAACATGGGACCTGTCCTACCTCTGCCCTTCACCATCAGGTCGGCCTGACTTGCCATACAGGCAGGATGCTCTGACCTCAGACGGACCCGCGCTCACCTCCATCAGGGTACGCGTCCATCCAAGAAGCTGACTAACATTCGTGATGTGAAACGTTACCTGAACGTCACCACAGTGGCTAAGGACGGCCTCCTAGTTGTTCACCGGCACACACCCCTCGCAGCCTCAACGGACTGCATCGTTGTGCCTCGGTCTGTCCTCGATGGCCTACTGACCTCTCTCCATATCAAGCTCGATCACCCCACCTGCACCCAGTTGAAGACAGGTGTGCAACGCTACTTCTACGCGTTGGATATGGACTCTGCTGTGCAACATGTCTCCAGCAGCTGCCACCAGTGTGCAGCTCTGAAGAAAGCCCCTGCGTTCGTATCTGATCAGTTTACAAGTGACCCTCCGGAAGTCGTCGGGTCTTCTTTCGCGGCTGATGTGTTCAGGCGGGACCGCCAGTTCATTCTGATTGTCCGGGAGTGTGTCACGTCTTTCACGCTGTCTTGTCTCATCGACGACGAGCGCAGAGACACTCTCAGGGATGCTTTAACCCGCTTATGTATGGGTCTGTGCCCTCTCAACGGCCCCTTTGCTGTGATCAGGACTGACCCTGCCCCTGGTTTTGCTGCATTGGCAGGGGATGGGGCCCTCGCTATGCACAAACTAGTTGTTGAGGTGGGCAACGCCAAGAATGTCAATAAGAACCCAGTGGTGGAGAAGGCTGTTCAAGAGATTCAGGGGGAGATTCTTCGTCTCAAGCCTAACTATAGGGCTGTTACTCCCCTGTTACCCTCTGTCACTACGGCCAACCTGAACAGTTGTGTTAAGTCGCGTGGATTGTCTGCCCGTGGAATGCTGCTTCAGCGTGACCAGTTCTCCCATAGGCAGTTGCCTGTGGTCGACCAGGACCTAATCTTGAAACAACACTCGGAGCGTGTCACCAACCGTCCGTACAGCACGAATTCAAAGGTGCCCTCTGGTCGTGTGGTCGTGCCTCCCGCCATTCGACCTGGTGAACTGGTGTACCGGTATGGTGACCGGAATAAGTCAAAGGCCCGTGACAGGTACCTCGTCACGAGCGTGGATGGTTCATGGTGCAATATCCAGACATTCACAGGGTCTCAACTCCGTCGCACCTCCTACAGGGTCAGGCTGGGTGACTGCTACAAAGTGGAAGGTCCCTCTACAGCCTCTGAACCCCTCGCGGACGATTTCGCGTCTGATGAGGACTTGGACAACCCTGCCCCGCACTGCCCTGGCATACCGCCAGCCATTGCCAAGCCCCCACCTGCACCTTGCCTGCCTTGTGATAACGATATGAGGCTGGGGGATGAGACTGTTCCTCCCGTTGAGGTCGAGCCTGGGGGGAGCTCCCCTGGCGAGTGTGTGCCTGCTCTTGCACCTGATGCTGCACCTCGACGCTCGGAGTGTTGCCGGCGCTTGCCGCGGCATTTAGAGGACTTTGAACTTTAGGCCAGTTGTTTGTGTGTACTGGTGATAATGTTTTGTCTTACCTTACAAGTCTAGTTATATAGCCTGAGCTGTGATGTTGCCTGGTGTTCTGTGGTGGTATTGTTGTACTGTGTGAAGGGGGGCTCTTTCTTTTGGAAAAAAAGGGCCGACGCCAGTAGTGGTTGTGGTTGTGGTTGCTATAGTTACCAAGCCTCCCTTCTGGTCTGCCTGCATTGCAGTCTCGGTTGTTCTTCCTGTTTCAACTAAATGGCCGCTGCCACACGTTACCATCTGCGTTGTGTGATTCATTGATATCGTCTCTCATTACTGGCGCATAGCTAGTTAGGTAGCTAGCTAGAAAACTTGCTCACTGAAGTGACATAACTGAATGAAACACAACACACACGACAACCCCGCCCATGACAACGTTATGGCAGGCCTATAGATGGTGATAATTCCCCAGTAGTAGAACTTTTGCTCCATTGATTTGCCGGTCCAGTCAGAGAGACTGGGGAAATGACACAAAGTTGAATTTATTTTAAGAAGCTAAAAGATTCGGGACTTTTGGGAAAACACTCAGAGCTGGAGCCCATGAAGCCACCCCTGATACAACCAATCACCACTTGAATAACTGTCAGACTTTTTCAGTTTTTTCCTTTAACTAGAGGAGTCAGTACATCTAAAATCCTAATGAATAAATAATATTTTGTAACACTGCTTTGACAAAGTAGCAGTGACTAACCACATTAAACCAAAGGTTAAACAATTTATCTGACTGATAGATGACTAATGTTGTTCCTGGTCCCTGTGTGTTAAAGGACTGCAGCTCCATCCTCAGGAGCACCGGTGACGGCTTAAAGGAGCATCAGGGGAAACAAAAGGAGACAACAGTTACTCAGCCGAGATTAACAGGCGGGAGATATGGGTGAGCACAGAGGTACTGGGAGCTGCTGTTTGCTTGCCCCAGTTCAATGTTGTCTCAGGCAAACGACACACGCACACGCATGCGTGTGCGCGTGCACACACACACACAAGCAAACAAATTCCTGTGAGTTGAACAACATCTTCATTTACATGCTACTGAGAGTTGAGAGACCCAGGACTTAAGGACTTCACAGACAGACACATTGCAAATGAGTTGGCAAATGCACCTGACTTACTAATATGGAAATGAAGCCACAGAAGCTGCAGCAGTGCCACAGCATCTGCTTCAGAGCCCTTGCCATCCTTTCCACCCAACAGGCTTTGGTGGGCATCCAAGCTGTGTCATGAATTCGCACATGCTTCTCACATATGGCAATACCACATGCTGGTCACATGACGGAGTGGCTCCACAATGTTGTGTTAATGTATGGCGAGCCATAAACACACGATCCCCCTACCCACAATCCCTTACACAATCTAACTTTTGTAAAAGCCGCACAAACACATCCAAAACACTGGCCTTTATGCAGTGCAGATTACCCAGCAGTTTTGCCTGCTTACATACAGCATTTGTGCTGACAACCCTATGCAGACAGTTACATAACCAAACAAAATCAAACTGGACAACGCAAAGTCTGATTAACCTCCACTTGAAATTGGCTTTTCACAAATGATGCACAAATGCAGTGTGTTTTTTTATTTTTCGAGTAGCATGCAAACAAAACAACATTTCTACAATCTTTTGCATGTTAGACATAATGGGACATCTTGCTTCACACATGACTTCAAGCGGTGAAATGGAATTATGATGGTGCCGAGGCTGTTGTAAACAAACGTGTACATCCTTGACTACACAATAACTAATATGCAAAGTAAACCAACACTGTAATATTCCTCACATATTCTTGTTTTGATGATGAGATAATTTTACTGATGTCCACAGAGGAATTAGTGTCCCACTTGACACCCTCCGCTAGGCAGTAAGAACAGAAAGGCAGCAACTGAACTGTACCCCTGTCGCCTTGAAGGGATTTAATAATTTGCCCAAGTACACCTTAGGAGGGGAGATGGTTGAACCTTGGTCATCTGCTTGGAGGATGGTCTCGCGAACCAATAGCCCATAGTGTTTGTGTGACATAACATCCTGAACTTGAACAGATGGCCCCTTGAGCCATTCATGCTTCTATGTGGGGCATGGATTGTCATGACTACTTATTTCTAAGTCTCAGCCCAAAGGTCAGTTTGGTAATGCAACAATACTTTATCACATGGTTAGTATGTGGTCTGTTAGATATTTGATATCATATGCAAGCAGTCCCCATATCTGAACTTTAAAAAGACGAATCCTTACTAGTCTGTAATGGATATGACTGATTCTGACAAGCAGAGGATGGGGGTACAGGTTGCAGCTCACCGAGTGTGGATTTGCACAAGTTATTAAGTCTAAGATTGGCCTGAAAAATCTAGAGGATCCACTCTTGTGTTATTTAGCATAAGAGAAATAAATGTCATTACAGCGAAGAAATAATTTCCATGCTTGCTATGCAAATAAGACTGTTTCAAATATTTACAATTACAGTTGTTATTCAAAGGATAATGGTGGAATGATCTAAGTTATTCTACCTTGTTTCAAAGGACAGTATAATTTTCCGTGCAAAATACCGCGTATCGCTTTAAATTACAGGTCATTCATTATGCAAAAATAACCAAGTAATATATGCATACAATACGGGCTTTTCTATATCTCTAGTTTGCTTCCTTGTCATTATAAAGTGCTGTTGAGTGTAATTTTCATCAAACACTGTATGGGATAAATTCACAAATCACATTGTACAGAAGTACTCTGAACCCATCATGTCTCAGGGATAAACAGTAATTGGCTGTTAAACTTGAATGCAAGGTGAATATCGAATGTCTTGCTGAGTAACGTAACCATAGTAAAGACAGCACGACATTCAACCCTCACCTTATATTCAAGTTTAACAGCTAGTTAGCATCTGTCCCTGTTACACAACGGATTCAAATAATCATTTTTGGTACAATGTGATTTGTGAATTTATCCCACATAGTGTTTGATGAAGATTATATCTAACAGTGCATTATGTGCTGTTATTAATGACAAGGAAGCAAACTAGAGATATGGAAAATCCCTTATTTTATTCATATCTTAGTAATGACCAGTCATCATAGTTCAGTTACATCTGTTTAACTTATATGTTACTCAGTTATTTCTGTGTAATGAATGGCCTGTAATTTAAAGGGTTACCAATTAGGTAATCTGCACTGGGAGCAAGTGGAATCATCGCACTTCGCCTTTGCAGAATTTTTCACTAATTTGAGAAAGATGAAACCATATAGCAAAACACAAGCCTAAACGGGTTGTTAAGGTGGAGTTTTTGTTGTAATGATGTTGGTCGAGCTCACCAGCAGATCCCAGAGAAGGATGACCAGACCGCTCCTCACGTTCACATAGGAACCCAAGGAGGCTGATGTGAGCTCAAGTCACATGGCATTCAGATGACCTGGCAATATAACTTGGCTATTTTTGTGGTTCACTGGTGCAGTGTGCATGCTACCTGACTCATAATGGTATTGTGCTTATGAGACAAGTTTGAAAGTAATTAGGGTGTGCAGCTCCGACCAATAGGAGACAACTCAGAGTCAGAAAAACAGAAAGTTGGTTCAGCTGTTTGAGAATGAATCAAACAGTTCTCAGTGTTGCCATGTTAGCATATGATAGCATAGTGTTTCATTTAAAACCCGATATAGCAACTTGACATGATGTAACTTTTGTTTGTTGTTTACTATTTTAAAATCTGGAAGATCTAGCATGTGAATATGTTGTAAAGACTTGTGTCCCCCAGTATCTTCTGAAAGAGGCTATAATTCAACAATTCATTGAATTTTTTTTTTTTGGCTATCGATCATTTTGTTACAGGCACAGCAACAGATATGGGTGCAAGTCAATGAATACTGGGATGGCATCCAGCACTTTACCTGTGCCACTGTCCATAGGGTGAGTGGTTGTGTCAGGAAAGGCAACTGATGTAAAATTTTGCCAAATCAGTATGCAGATGGATACCACAATACCGGATCAGTCAAGCCCCGGGGTAACAATGGCCACCATTGGTGCTGTGCCATTACAGGGCACCGATGGAAACTGTACAATCCATTGTGGCAACCCCTGAGAAGCAGGGAATAAGCAAGAAGCAAGCAAGCAAGAAAAAGAAGCAAGCAAGAAGAAGAAGAAGCTCATTATTTTGTGACAGGTGTCACTTCTTTGATATTGTGGATATCTCATTTTCCTCAATATGGTGCCTCAGTAAACATGAAGCCCAATACACTGCCACACTGATTTCCCATTATATCAGGTCAGCTACCCACCACAGTTTGTAGCTAGCTTAGTTCTATCAAAATCATAGCAGTTTTAGCTCATTATTTATAAATACTTTATCTGGTAGGGTTGATGGTATGCTAAACATTGGAGAAATGAGACTAACAACTAGAAGTAGGGTGTACCAGCTTACATCCTGGACCAGCTGGAGAAAATCCTGATGAATAATTTGGATGGGAAAGACTGACCATTGTGATAATCTAGAAAGAGGCACCTTCCCAACCCAAGTGCTTCATCAGGCTGCTCACGTGTCAAGACTACGGCTTTACTGTGCGTCTCCAGGACCTAGCATGTAAGAAGTATCCTATGACTCCAACACACTATTGTGCTGCGTGAGTGTGACTCGAGATACGGCCAAAAAACAGCATGCATGTTCCTTCAACATTCCTGAGATCACAAAGTTGAATAAACAGGGAAAAAAAACAGACAATTTGGTCAAATGGGAAAGACAGATGAGGTAAAATTTCACATGTAAAAGGTCTGTTTTTGCACTGATGTATGTTTCCCACATCCCCTAATGATCCTGTTCAAAGTTGTTTTTCCAGAAGTTGTACCCTGCGTTATGTTTACCTGAGTTATGCGGTTCGCAGCGTGGTTTGGATGCAGTTCAAGACTTAAATTGGCTAACTTAACTCAGATGGTATCTGAAAGGACAATGTGCCAAAAAAAAAAAGAAGAAAAAACGGAAGGACATTTGCAAAATCATCCCCCAAAGTTTTCAACAGCTTTGCTTTGTTTGGTTAAACAATCATCAGGAAGTTTTATTCTTCATACAAAACCTAAAACTAAATTAATGTTAGTGAGGAACAACATTGGACCTCACCATCTTACCCGTCTGATCTCATTAAACCCTACGTTCCATCTCGAGCTCTCCGCTCTCAAAATACAGGGCTCCTGTGTGTACCCAAAGTTAAAAAGACATCAGCTGGTGGCAGGGCCTTTTCCTATCGGGCCCCAATCTTATGGAATAACCTGCCTGCTGCCATCAGACAATCAGAGTCTGTTGAGTCCTTTAAATCCAAACTTAAAACTCATCTTTTTGCCTTAGCTTACAATTAGTTGCCTTTAAGTTGAATGCTTCACAACCTGTACTGTATGGCGGGTCGGTTTCTGTCTCAATTAATTTAGATAGCACTTTTCTGCCGATGAGATTATAGTGTATAGATTATGACTAATTGATGACTTAATTGATTATGAATAATGACTATTGCAAACTGTTCTCTTCTCTCACATGTCTTTTCTCTCTCTCTGAATGAGGTCTTTTCCTTTCTCTTTTCTGTGTTTGAATGGTGTCATGTGAGTCTCCCTTGTGTGCACGTGCAGTCGGTTCTCCTCCCAGGTCTCCGTGGTGATGGTGGTCACCACCTGGACGCTGCCTGGCATTCCTCTCATCACATTTTCTTTTTATATATCTTATAAATCCATATATATATATATATATATAGAGAGAGAGAGAGAGAGAGAGAGAGAGAGAGAGCGTTTTTTTTTTTCCGAAACTGTCAATGGTGTCGATAGAAGTGCTCAACTAATGAGGAGCAGAATATCAATACAGATGCAGGACATTTTTTTTAATACATAGCAGTACAAGCCTGTTTCGTGCGTCACGCACTCATCAGCTGCTGATAAGTGTGTGACGCATGAAACAGGCTTGTACTGCTATGTATTAAAAAAAAATTCCTGCATCTGTATTGATATATATATATATCAACACGGACACAGGAAAAAAAGATTTTTCCTGTATCTGTGTTGATATTCTGCTCCTCATTAGTTGAGCACTCACAACACCATTGACAGTTTTGGAAAAAAAAAGCTATATATATGTATATATATATGTGTGTGTGTCCCTAAGACCCTGAGAGCAAGATAAGCGGTTCAGATAATGGATGGATGGATGGATATATATATATATATATACATACATACATACATACACACACACACACATATATATATATATATATATATATATATATACAGCGCTGCTTGAAAGTATGTGAACCCCTTGAGCAGTTTAGATTTTTCTGTTGTTTTACCATGATTTTCTTATTCTATCATCACCAGTTTTTATGTATGAAATGTCAGATATATGTTTATCAGTTCCATGTGCTTGTTTAGTGGGACTTGTTTAAGTAGCCCAAAAACTACATGAAACATGGAATAGTGTATGTGCAAAAGTAAGTGAACCCCCAGCTGCATTGGTTAAGTCAAGCAGGTAACAGACTCGGGTGAAACACATTTGGGTGCTTAATTAATTATTTAAGCAGACCAATGAAATGAGACATCCTTGGGAAAGGGTTTGGCCTGCACTAATTAAAAGAGAGAGGAAACCAACCAAACCACTGTGGTCCCATACAAATCAACAATGCCGAGAGCAAAGGAGATATCCGAGGACATGAAGAAGAGGGTAGTGATAGCCCATCAGTCTGGGGAGGGATATAAGACCATCTCCAAAAGATTCCAGCTCCATCCATCCACTGTAAGACAAATAATTTACAAATGGAGGGCCTTCAACATGACAGCAACTCTGCCTAGAAGTGGACGCCCATCAAAACTATCACCCAGAAGCACCAGAAAAATAATACATCAGGTAAAGGCCAACCCACACATCACTTCTAGAGAGTTGCAGACCTCTCTGGTAGCATCTGGGACAAATGTGCATGCATCTACAATCAGACGAAAATTGAATAGCCATGACATTCATGGGAGGGTTGCTAGAAGGAAGCATCTGCTCTCAAAAAAGAACAAAGCTGCCCATTTCAACTTTGCCAGAGAGCACTTGGACAAACCAGAGACCTTCTGGAAGTCAATTCTCTGGACAGACGAGTCCAAAATAGAATTATTTGGTCACAATCAAAACCAACATGTTTGGAGAAAAGCCAACACTGCATATGAAGAAAAGAACCTCCTCCAAACAGTGAAGCATGGTGGTGGAAATGTGAAGGTCTGGGGCTGCTTTTCTGCTTCTGGACCTGGACGACTCCATATTATCCAAGGAACCATGAATTCTCCGGCATATCAACAAATTCTTGACCAGAATCTCCTGCCATCAGTCAGGGAGTTGAAGCTGGGACGAAAATGGATTATGCAACAAGACAATGACCCAAAGCATTCCAGCAAAACCACAAAGGAATGGCTTCAGAGAAAGAGGATTCGTACTCTGGATAGGCCCAGTCAAAGTCCGGATCTTAATCCAATTGAAATGTTGTGGCGAGACCTGAAGAAGTTGGTACATACCAGATGTCCCTCCAACCTCTCTTAACTGGCTGAGTTCTGCAAGGAGGAGTGGGCAAAAATCCCCATAAGCAGATGCGAGAGACTGGTTAGTGGTTACAGAAGACGTTTGGTTGAAGTAATGGCTGCAAAAGGAGGAGCCACATGCTACTAATACAAGGGTTCACATACTTTTGCACATGTTAAATTTTCAGTTTTTGTGAAATAAACCACCTTTGTTGAATTAAATAATGAAAATATATCTCTTTTTGTGTGTGTGTCCATTATTTGGAAGGTGTGCTTTACAAATTGGGATTTGGATGTATGTGTAATAAGCTTATTTTAATGTTTTTTACAAAAACAGTGACCATGTCTGGAGGGTTCACAAACTTTCAAGCAGCACTGTATGTGTGTGTGTGTGTGTGTGTGTGTGTGTGTGTTTATCACGTGTATTCCATGACAGCCAGACACACTTTAATCTCTCTTTCTTTAGCAGAACCAACCAATTAAACAGCCGCGGCTGTTCGGAAATACAAAAATGTGACGCAGCCTGTGACATGTAACATAAACTGTGAGACGAATGTGTGATAAATCCCCTTGAATACAATGTTTGCTTGAGCGAAGCGCCCTCACATTCCAACATGTCCAATCACAGCTGACACGTGTTCTTTCTACTACAAGCAGTCCGGTAAATGAGCCTCATGTGGCCTCCGAGTCTACAGACTTGTCTACTATATCCCTCATTCCTCTCTCTCCCACGGCATGCTGAACACTTAAGGAACTTTAGCCTACATACCATGAGATCCAGGCAGTGGACGGCGAGCCTGGGAATACGAGAAAGAAACTCTGAGAAATGGAGCGAAAAAAAGTCACTAACCAACTATCAGACAGATTGACACTATATAAACCCAGGGAGACGGGCAGGGGGGATGGGCTGGGAACCATAAAAGTATAGCTCGGATAAACTAATGAGGGATTTTCACTGACTGGTGAGACTTGAGAGTTTGAGTCATGGAGATGTGGCATGGCCACCAAGAATGTGGCCCGTCTGATTAATCGGGGAAGGAAAGGCCAAGGAAAAGGAGGTTCTGCGCTATGACACACCAGGGGTGTCTACGAGACACCTCGCCATTGGCCAGCTTTAGCAAACTCAAAACTTGAAAAGCACTAAACACATCCATCAGAGGGAGGTCTGGACCCAAACATCTGTCACAGCATGACACCGAAACCGGCCTTCACCTGACACTGACGACAGCTCGCTGAGAATACAGATCAGTTGCTTTGAAGGCCATCGTGGATAGGCTGCAGTGTGTGTTGACAAAACATGAAGCAGAACTTTTTTTTTACTACTTTTATGTATTCATATAGATAAAAAAGCAATTGAATGACATCAGGGGTAACTGAGGTTAGAGAGACCACCATCTTACCAAGAGGTCCAGGGTTTGATCGCCTACAACTGCCAATGTTGTGTTCATTGACACCCAGTTGTAGTATCCACAGGCAGGCCACCTGGTTAAATAACTAAGATGGAAAAGATAGATAGAAGACTGGACGTGTTGTGGGGCTGGAAATGGTAATGAATGGTGGTGCTGTCTATTTCAGAACACCTTTTCTAAGAAGCAAAAGATTCTAAATATGGACACGCCTATTTATAACAACTTTGGTTTCCATTTGCCGGCAAGAGTCGCGTGTGCGTGTGTGTGTGTGTGTGTGTGTGTGTGTGTGTGTGTGTGTGTGTGTGTGTATGTGTGTGTGTGTGTAATAGGCAATAACCTACAATAGGACAGGCCCTCTGGTACTCACCACACTATGAGGAAATTGAGGAACTAGTTAGTACTTTATTGATTTCATATGTCACTGGTGATGTTCATAAGACTGTGTATTGTGCAAAAATTACGTGAAAAGTAATTTTTAATATTGTCTCATTTCTGACAGGGTCGAAACCAGTAGCAAAGATGGCAGATAAGATAGGTGCAGCGGCGGGTTTAGGTTAACGGCTAGAGGGGTTGGAAGAAATGAGGGCTATGGAGGTTTTCTCAGAGAGCAAGCAGAAGAGTCTTTTGCTCTGGGGAGGAATCTGACTCCTCAACAGAATGCGCCCCCCTTCCGCCTTGACTCTCCTCTGTGGGGATCTGTCACCAAGACCAGGACGAGAACCCACTGCACGCAGCAGAGCCTGTTAGCACACACATTACTCACTCTTTTACTGACTCTCTCACCACCTGTCCCACTCAAGGCTGGCACTTTCCCAGTCATCCAGCCACTGACTCATGCACACACACACACACATGTGCAACCTCATTCACTTCCACTCCTCTTTACTCTCCATATGATTAGCACCCAATTTTGTGTGTGTGCATGTGTGTGTATGGGTACGTATGCACATGCATGTTTGTGTAAGCCTATGCATGAGTGTGGGCGGAAAAGTGCTGAGTTGTGATGTGAATAATATGATGTTGCAAGAGTGAAATTCTTCCATGGAGGTATGTGAGATCAATCCTCTTACCTGATTATGGCTTTACCAGTGGTTGCACCCCCCCTCACCCCCCCCCCCGCATCTACAGGTCAGGTCAGCTGCCCAAGGGTTATGAAACTCACTGTGTTCGATGCTAATTGCTCTCTTAGCAGCAATACCAATGTTGACCAACACCATGCGACACTAATGCTCTGTCAACCGGGTTTGCACACAGTGCTCTCAGTTGAATCAACGGGGCAGCAGTCGAAATGGGTGTTATATCATGTGTTCGGCAGATGTTGAAATGTTGGAGCATCACCTTAAAAGGCGACTGCAGCTTTTGTGTTAAAAACTGATGTGATAGGTCCATTCATGTGGCTAATCGCTTAAGAATTAGAATTCCTCTGACCCAGTTCAGGTACTTTTGTCATCTAAATATTTCCTCTGTTTCGGCTCTTATCTGCTGTGTCACAGTTAAGGAGACTCAAAGTAGGTCAGACACAGCATGTGAGGGGCTTGGAAAAGAGGCTACCCAGCAGGTCAAGCCAGCGTCACCTGAATTTGGGTATGTGATAAGTTTTTGTGTATGTGTGTGTTTGTGTGTGCACGTGTTGTGTGCACATGAATTTGTGTGAATTGTATCTTCTTTGGCAGGTGCTCTATTTGTGAATGTGTTCATGGTGACAGTGATTTGCAGTCATGATAAAGGCCGGTCTGTACCATTATGCACACTACAACTGCCTCCAGGGTACGGAACTGGGGATGGCCTTTGCAGGGGTAAGGGTAAATATAAGTGAAGATTGCAGGGGGAAAAGGTGGCGGCACGTGGCCCAATGGTAAGCGCTGTCGCCTCACAGCAAGAAGGTCCTGGGTTCGAACCCCAGGGTTGTCCAACCTTGAGAGTCATCCCAGGTCATCCTCTGTGTGGAGTTTGCATGTTCTCCCCATGTCTGCGGTGGGTTATATCCGGGTGCTTCAGTTTCCCCCACCATCAAAAAAGACATGCATGTTATGCTAGGATTTATACTCCTGTCTGTGCCCCTGAGCGAGGCAATAGGAAGAAGTAACTGGAGTTGGTCCCCAGGCGCAGCACAGCAGCTGCCCATTGCTTCTAGCTACACAGCTAGGATGGGTTAAATACAGAGCAGAATTTCCCCACGAGGGATGAATAAAGTACATCAACATCAAAAATCAAAATCAGAAAAGAGGCGAGAGTTTAAGGATGTCTCTGTAAGGGGATGACTGAGGGGCCTGATGCGGAGTTGGCAGTCATGTCCCATGGGTGAATTCGAACTCTGAAGAAGAGACACGTCTCGGTACATTCCCAACATGACTGGGACCATTTTAGCCCGCTTTTCCACTCTATTATGTAACCCCCCACCCTATGATACTAACAATACCATTTACTTCAACTCAGAAATATTTACAGAGTGTAGATACTTAACACCAGCACATGTTTGGTGAACATTTGCAAAATTTGAACCAAAACCCGAGAATTATAATCCAAACATTGAAGGCACTACACCGATTTGGAAATAATCTGAATTAAAAAAAAGTATATTAACATTTTGATTATTTTAACATAGTTTTTTTTTAATGATTTGTAAAAAGCTTATTTCCTAGCGGTGTTACAGCACAAATAACACCCTAACTGCACCCGAAACCAAAATATCTAATGCAAAAACGCTAACTAAACTGGGTGGTTGGTGGAAAATTAGTGTACTGCTCCTGAGTCACTGCAGCAAATATTACATGGACTTCAAATACAGACAAAGGAGAGAGAGGCAGACAGACAGAATGAGAGAGAGAGAGCGAGAGAGAGAGAGAGCAAGAGAGAGAGAGAGAAATGGGGACAGGCATAAAGAGCAGCTTATTAGCAGAAAACTGTGACCTGGAGACCACAAATGAAAATGGGTACCATGGGTCTCACTCACACACACACACACACACACACACACACACACACACACACACACACACACACACACACACACACGTACAATAATTCAAACTCGCCCACACTGAATGCTTTGTATCATTCTCTGATTCATATCACCAGGGAAGGGTTAAGACCAAGGCATGGAGTTTGCATTGGATCTCAACGCAGAGCTATTCTTCACCTCCACATGAAGTAGTCAACACCAGCGCAGTTTCATAACTCAAGACCAGAGGAGGTGTACAACAGTAAGACAAAAACTACAGGGGCCAGAGCAGAAAGAACTTACAAACATGGCTGATTTTGATCTTGATGGATATATATAGCAGGATAAGGGGTTCGGATAATGGATGGATGGATGGATGGATGGATGAATATATATATATTTATATATATATACATATATATATACATATACACACACACACACTTTTTATATAAAACTACATATAACTATATGCAGACAGGTGACAAATGAAAGGGGGAAAAGTGTCTTAGTAAGGTGTTGGAGCCTCCAGAACATCTTGAATGCTCCTTGTCGTTGAGTCTACAAGTCTCTGAACTCTGCTGGAGGGATGAACAAGAGATAGTCCCTCATTTGGTGTTTTGATGATGGTGGTGGAGAGCACTGTCTAACATGCTGGTCCAAAATATCATAGGTGTTCAACTGGGTTGAGATGTAGTGACTGTGAAGGCCATAGCAAATAATTTATATATTGTCATCCTCATCAAACCATTCAGTGACCCCTTGTGACCTGTGGATGAGGGCATTGTCATCCTGGAAGAGACCCCTCTCATCAGGATAGAAATGCCTCATCATAGGATAAAGGTGATCCCTCAGAATAACTTTGTATTGATTTGCAGTGACCCCTCCCTCTAACGGGACAAGTGGACCCAAACCATGCCAGGAAAATACCCCCCCCCAACAGCATAACAGAGCCCCTGGATCCCCTTACTGTAGGGGTCCAGCATTCAGGTTTTTCCTTTCATTTGTCACCCATCTGTGTGGATATTTCATCTAGATCAAAATATTTGCTGATCAGTCTTACACCATATAAAGCAGATGACAGCAGATGACAAAGAAAAATGTCCCATTGTCCCATTTTAATGAAATAAAAATGTCCCATTGTCCCATTTTAATGAAATCCCTGCCTCTCATTTAAAGCATTTTTCAAAAAGGCCGGTATGTAACCTGTGATGGAGAGACAGCTTTTCACTGGTTTACATCCCACTTCGCCTCTTGGACATTTATTTATTACACAGGAGTTGAGCTTTCTAATCCCATGTGGAGAATGATGTGTTGGTGACTACATTTCTTTGTATATTAACATTAGATTATTTATATATTTTTCCTTGTGTCGCAAGCAAACAAACATGACAGGCTCCATCTAAACTCTGCTGGCATGACTGAGGTTTATTAAATAAATCATGGAGACTGTTTCCAGAATAGGACGCCTAAGTGTTGCTCATTCCCTTACATTCAAATGTCATTGAAAATGACCTAATTAATTCAACGACGTCTGTGTGAGGATGGTACCACAGTCACCTTATATTACCCTTCTCTCCTTGCCTCTATCCACTTAGGTGGGAAGTGGAGGGAGATGGACAAGCGGAGACAAATAGAGAAAGAGTGTGGCAGAAGGAAAGGAGAGCGCGAGACGGAGATGAGATGAAGATATGGGTAAGCTTGTTTTGTTTGGCGCTGTTGGAGCAGTTAGATAACTGAAGGTCAGAAGCAAAGTGTTCTGTGTAGCCAGAGTCACAGCGGGCTCTGAAATACCACAGGCTGGGTAGACTGAGAAACTTCTCGGCCCACACATGACCCAAGCACCACTCTCCCATCCAGTCCTCCTCTCTCTCTCTCACTCTCTCTCTCTCTCTCTCTCTCTCTCTCTCTCTCTCTCTCTCTCTCTCTCTCTCTCTCCCCTCCCCATGGGTAATAAGGTCAGCGTTGCATCACTCCTAACAGAACTGGCAGTGTAACTAGACTACCATTACAAAAGGAAAAATGACACCAGGGTGTCACTCTGAAAGAATGGGAGCTAGGGGACAAAGATAGACTGATAGATAGATAGATAGACAGATAGATAGATAGACCAACGATGCACAGACAGAATGATAGATGCTAACGTAGGTGGGCATATGATTGTACGATTGTCAGATAGAGCTGCGTCACACCAGAGCAACTCAGTGTCAATGCCTTTCGCGAGCTGTGACGACCTGATGGAATCCATATTGAAACTGCATTCTACTAATCCCACAATGCATCCACTGCATACATCGCTGATGGGTTTCGGTGCAATCACCTCTTTGTGAGTGTTGTATGAAGGCAGCAAAGCCTCCTCGTCCGCTAAGACCCTTTAAAGGATTGTATATTTTTCTTCCTGTTTTTAGAAAGCCTGGAGATTGTAATCTGCACACAGATTACAATCTGTGTACAGAGCAGCTCATGGCTGAAGGTAACCCATTGTTTTCAAACTAAGCCTGTTTTTTTTTGCTGGACACTCTGACCCAAATCGTTATGGTCAGGGGTAAAAAGAAATGGCAATGTCAAGTTGTGTCTGAAAAAAAAAAGAAGTTGCGTTTGTGTGTGCGTGTGTGTTTGTCTGTACTAATAAGCAGGACAGTGTGCATGTGGCAGGGAATGTTGTTGCTCAGAACCTCGCCACGGTGTTTGGGTAAGCATGTGCATGTGTGTGTGAGTATCCTGTGGTGAGTGTGGAGTATTATGTTACTATTTTATTTATTAGCCTCTTATATAAGCACCAGCAGGGGATAGGGACATACTGAGAGAGGGGTAAAGGGCAATGGCCTCATGAAATATAATCAGGCCAAAAAGAAAATTATAGAGCTATAGAGGTGGTATTAAAACAGATATAATGAAATAAAGTTTAAAAAAAAAAGAATGAAATTGAGACATAAAAGCAATGAAACGTGAGAACAACTTGTTGCATATTCATGAGAAGCTCTGAGTGATGTCTGTGCACTGTTTAACTTTTTCAATGGGTACAAGGCACACTTAAGACAGGCAATGTTACTTTCAGCAAAGAGGGAACTTGAAAAATAGAGCAAATATTACATTGGAAATCAATAAGGTCTAAAACTAAAATAAATGCATGATAGGAAATATATTACACTGAGCTAACTGAGCAGAGGGGAATACTGTATACATGGTGAATAAGCCACAGAATCCATATGGGACAAATCACATCAAACAAGAGAATGATATTTTGACAGTCATGTTCTGACTGAGCTGCAGTGAAGCACCCACCCATTAATCAACCATACACAAACACACACAAATGCAGGTCGACTAGCAAGCCCGATGGAGGACACTACCGCAGGCTAGCGAAGAGAAGATGATATTATAGGAAAAACAAAACATGTCTTTTTCCCCTCTGAGAAGACTTGGGCTGCCAGAAAACTGTTCCCCCAGCCGATGCCAACCTCTGGGTCCTATTATCCCTGATGTTACCCCAAAAGTGACTCGGCTATGCCCCTTCGCATCCCTGGTGCACGGCTCTGAAGTGTGAAAATAAATCCTCATGTACAACTCTGCCCTGTCTTTGCTCTGTAACAAATGTGATGTCGCCCAAGTCCAGGCTGAGACAAGACAGTGGAATGACTGGGAAGCTGGCTGGCTACTGGGGACTTGGAGGGACAACTGCAATAAGAGAGAGACAGAGAGCGAAGGAGAATGAGGGTGAAATGCTGCAGCCCTCCCTTATGTCTGACTCCCCCGCCCCCCTTCATTACTGGCTTTGTGTAGCAGTGCCAGTGCCCCCTCATCCCCCCTCCCCTTATCCCCCCCTCACTCCTTACTCTATGGAACTGGGTTACATAACACACTGCAGTCTGAGATAACGCAGCATATAGCCAGGGCTGATGCCTCCGCTTTCAAGACAACACACAAACACACACACACACACACACATACACACACACTTGCTCAAGACATAAACATGTATGACGTGCTAAATATAGCTTTACGTGTGAACTCCTGTAACTGACGGTATAGTTTCCACTGACTTCCTAGGGTTTCATAAAAGTGCATGATGTAAGACCTGAGCACATACGTACAGGTATGTGTGCACGCAAATGCACACACGCGCACACACAAATGTTTGCTTTCAACCTGAACAGCTTATGCCAAGGCTAATGCTCCAAATTGGGTATTTGTGTCCAAGCCTTCAGACATGAGTCATTTAATGGTCACACAGTAACCATCATTATGCATTTACAGGGAACCAGTCTAAATACATGAAACAAACATGTGTTTGGTTTTTGGTATGGTTTTAACAATATTAAACAAAGGTCTTTGTTATCCTGTGCTGAGCTGGTCATCATCTGAGACCACTTTAAAGAAACGTGTGCCTGTGTGCTGTGGACAGAGAGGCCATTGTCAGGGGAGAAAACATCCATTTTATGTAACTGTACTTAATCACTTAGTGTTTTACCAATTTGTTGTTCTGATTGGCTACAGCCAGCCCTATCTGGATGGGGTTGGCAGAGACTGATCCGAGACCCGTTCTCTAGCCCAGTGGAATGCCTCTGTGTTTTGAACGGTGAACGTCACTGTGTGTCAAATCAGTAACGCTGTTCTCTCCATTAGCCTGAGCCAGGTGGATCAAGCAGGATCTAGTGGCGCAAAACCTCATTTGTCCTCCATTGCATCACTGCCATCATTGCATCACCAGAATCCGTGGAGTTACTATTACTACCTAACTTGCCCCCCAATTCCCCCATCCCCTTTTGCTCCTCAGTTAGGTAAATTTGGTATGCATATCAGTCCCCTGCTGCCATCTCACCTGTCAAAGCCCCTCATGTTGGGTCTACCTCATTCTACCATCGAATTAGTAACGCGTTTAGCCACTAGGAAGAGATTTACCTCCTACTGCTGTCTCCTATCACTCCAACCACACTTCTGTCCCTTGCATATGACTCCTCCAGTGTCTTCATATGCATCTTTCCTCTGTCTTGCAAGGGCCTGCAAACCAGCACAGGCGCTGATCAGTGACATGCATGCAACGTGGAAGAAGTAATGGGTCAATGCAAAAGCTTGGGACAGCAGGTCTTTTTCTATATCCAATTGGAGCATTTGCTACAACCCTCACCTCCTGTTTGCTCTCCCCAATCTAATACATGTGGTCCCTCATCATCCATCCTACCATTAACCTTTTTTTTGTTTGGAAACTGGATTAAACGGTATGTTTCATAACCTCTCTAAACAGTGTGATTCATGTATATGATTCATTATATTTTAAAAAAGGGAGGCCTTGGGGGAGCTTTGGTTACATAAGACAACCACATCTTTATTCCTCACCTCCACTGTACAGAACATAAACAACCAGGCGCAAGCGTACTCTCTCTTTCTCTCTCTCTCTCACACACATTCACAGGTCACTAGAAAATATATAAAACATCATCTGGCTGCTATATGCCACATAGACTGAGCATTGGTAAAACAGTGGAATAGTTTAAAAAAAAACAAGCAAAAAAAAATTATTCATCATCCTCTTCATCCTCATCTTCGTCACTGATAACATATTTCTTTGCCCTTTTGGTGGCCATCTCCTCATCATCCTCAGCTTTCCTCTTGCCCGAGGCCTCACCTTCCTGCACAGAGGGGACGAGAGAAGGGGGATGGGACAGACTTGAATGAGAGCCCTGCTGACAGTAGCAGACATTCTGTACAGCTGCTCAATACTTTTGGTTTGTTTAATTCCACCGTTTGTTGAGACTTCAAAAAAATATCTTTTCTCACCACTATCAGGCCCTTCAACAACAGCTAGTGCAGACTGGCTAAAAGTACTAGTAGTTCATGTCCTTACTTCTTCATGAGAAAATGAAATGTTGCTTTTCCCCGCTTGCCCCAGTGTGCTGCATCGCAGGGACCCCTGTCTGTCTAGTGTGGTACTACACCCACCTCATCACTGTCCAATTTCTTTGCCTTCATCAGCCTCTGGGCCTTATCGTCATCTGAGCCTTCATCACTGTCAGATGAGTAGATTCTCGCTCGCTCCTCTGGGTTGGGTGGGCAAGGGTGAAGGGGCATGGGAGCAAATTAATAAAGACGGATATGTATTAATTGGAACATGCCAAATATTTTCAAGATCAGAGAGCAAGTGAGAAAATGGGCAAAACCGTCATGTATAAAATTTCCTGTTTGTCCTCACCCCTTAGACCTCCTCCTCCCTTGTATTTGCTCTTGATGGCTGCGAGGCTGATGGCCTCCTCCCCTTCCTCCTCGTCATCGTACCGGTCAGGTTCCAGGTAACTGCTGCTGAGGCCCCTCTGGTGCTGCTTCTCCCTCATTCTCCTCTGCTGGGACTCCCTGCGGATGGACGCCCGCAGCCGCTCTTCTTCTTTCTGTAGAACAGAGAACAAATGGAGATGCTTTAGCATGCTGGTTTCAAGATCTATGCTAAAAATGACTGATCCTAAAATCTTTTACACTCATATTCATGATGGTTATATGATGGTGCAAGTCCTAGTACTATTATCCAGCAGTGACCACAAATTAGCGTTAAATTGTTCAAATTCAAGTCTATGCTCCTTAAATGATAAATTCACCTTTTTTTTTTACCGAGACCTCATTAAATGTCGGCTGGAATAATTTAGAACTGCAATGATAAAAACTTCACAGATTGCTTCAGTATTAAGAAAAACTTCTCACTGGACTTTGATGCATACCAATGGGACAATTAAATCTATCAATCAATTCAAACTTTCAAAATTATATTTCTCCTTTTCAAAAAACGGGAAGCTCATAGCACAGTCACACAACTTAATATGTTAGATTAAAAAAAAAAGGAAAAAAGTCACAAACCATTCCTGCTATATTGATAAAATGCATTTATTTAGCACTCCAACAAGTACAATTTCCTTGTTAAATTCATGCAGGTCGATGTGACTTTAACACGATGGGACTGCTGGGCTACAGGTCTTCCTGCTCTCAAGTGTGGAAGTTAACAGATGGTTAGGCTGTACTGTGTCTACCGCAAAACTAGATTTTGCCCTTATTCAAAATGCACTGACTGAACATAAAAAAATGGAAAGTGTGACTGAACCATGAGCTGCTCGTTTTCTAAGTTTCTAAGTTTCTCAATACTGAAGTGACCAGTGAAGTTTTTGTTTGTATAATTTAAAATCATGTCGGACAACATTTTAATGAGATCTGGGTTCAAAATTAGTGAATGTGTTTTTATAGGATATGTGAACACTAAATGTTAATTTCGGGTGTACATCTTTCTAAGCACTACAATTGACAGCTTGAAGCATAGGCTAGGATGTCATGCAAAAACTACACGATGAAACATAACGATTCCATGCATATCAATTGAAGACTGCTTTGATATGATTCAGTTCAACTCTCATTCTATCTAAATTATTTAATACATTTTTTTAATATTTAGTGTTTGCCCTGGTTGTAGCCAATGCCAGTCACTTTTTATTTTAAGATGCCAGATGATTGTGACTAAAACCAAAGATCATCTAACCTCACAAAGAACAACAACTAGATCTCCACATGTATCACAATGATAGTCTCGGTGAATGTCTTACTGCCCCAATACTTTCATTACGCCACCGAGTAATGAATACAACAGTTATTTAGAGTACTGTGAACTAGGTTTGGCTATGTCTTCATGTTTTAAAGTTTAACCAGGAAAACTCAGTGTTAATGCCATGTTATCTGAATGTCCATCAATCCCACATATGGATTATCAAGAGTTAATGAACTCTTGTAAGTTCTGAAATTGATTCATGACTTATAGATGAATGATTGGTGGAATGAGTCCATGAGAGTGATGGCTCAGCTGCCAAACAGTGTAGTCTTCTAATCTAATCTGCAATCTCCCAGGAATACCCCATGTACTGTCAATCTGTGGGGAAACAAATACAGTGATACACATACTGAGAGGAAGGAAGATATGAGCAACCATTTTGTTACAGTATGTGATAATTTTCAAGCAGTTGGCATCTCCTTTGGAATGAAAATGTCCAAATGCAGGGATGGACAGATTTTTTTCTGTGCCACTGACTATTTTCTTGTCAATTCTCAAGAGTCTGAATTCTCAGACATATAAAATCTTGTGGTCTTGGTCTTGACGGTTAAATACATAAAAAATGGAAACCGCTTATAGTGATTGCATCCGCCCAGGCCGATATCATCACTATAATCAGTTGACAACTTTAACTAAAGTTGAAAGACCCAAAATGACCACTTTAAGCACACCGTTTGATTACAGTAACCAAATTATTTAAACAGCGTTTGTATAGGAATGATTCCATCCAGTGACTTTTGATCAGCATAAGTGGTTGATCCCTACAAGCAGTTTTCTATTGTAACAGAAGCAATGACAACAATCAGCTGAGTTAAAAACTAGAAAACCATTACATGTATTATTTTTTTTAAAGACACACTGCTTCAGCTGAAGATGAACCAAGTGAATCTATAAATGATACCATCTATAACGCAAGTTAAAGAGGTTGACAGTGAAAACAGGACTGGCCCTCTAGACTGTTGACACAATTTCCATTTCACTGACCACTATGTAACCTTATTATGCAATCGTGTCAGGTTATTGTGTTTACGTAACACAGAGTGACGCTTAATGGCAACTGGCCTTATGTGACCTCTTCAGTCCCTATTGTGATAAAATCGTGAAATTTCGAAGAGTTAAGGAGAAGGAAAGATGGCACCTTGAGATGGACTAATTGTATGCTGAGTGTTTCAGTGAATTTGTACAAAGTTTGCATAACCTTAATCATCTCATTGCGCTGTGACTCAGGGTCCCTTCCAGCCATGGGGAGGATCCTGATCTTCTGTGTCTTTGAACAGCGGTCCGCCAGAGACAATGTCATCTTTCTGTGGGTGGCGCTGTCTGTCGAGTGGGGTCTGGAAAGACAAGATTAAAAAAAAAAAACACATGGACACACACAAACATGTACACACACATACATGTACACACACATACATGTACACAGTTTTCAGATTTGCACAAACTATTAAATTGACTTCAATTTCAAGCTGGAGTAAAGTTTTGTTTGTTTGTCAGTTCATTTTAAGACAGGGTTTGCAATTTTTAGTTTTTGATTCTTTAGATATGTTTAGTTTAGGCTTTTATTTTCCTTTTTTTTTTTCTTTTGCTTCAGCACAAGTTTTGGTGCTTTGATTCTCATGAGTAAATAGAATGCTTCCTGGGTAGCTTTTTATCCATCTCTTGTAAAACTGAACATGGGCACATAATTGGAGAATTACCTGAGATGTTTCACCTATCAAAGTACTGCATTGCAATTACAGTATAACGGTGATTACAGTTTTAGTTTAGTTTTAGAGACATTGCTAACATAACCTGAAACCTTGATCAACTACACATGCACTGAGACCAGTAGGGTGTCTGCTGCATTTGATGCTGAATCTGTGGCAAACATGTGAACCAACATGCAGTGCTTCTGGACTTTCTATTATAGCATGATGATCATTTCAAGCCACTCTTTTTACTAGCTAAAAACGCCAAAATAATGCCTCGCTTGTGTTTTGTAGACTCCACTCACATCGCTGCCTAAGCCTCTAGTCTTATCACCACCTAACAAAAAAACAAAACTGCAAGATAGCTCAAGACCAGAGAACTGTTTTTGTTTTGTGTAACCACTGAGTTGTCCAAAGCTCCCGTTTGTAACTCAATGTCCTAACCTATAAAACCTTGTGCAGGCTAGATCTTACTCAAAATAAACCCCGCTCTTATCATAATACTCTATCACAACGAGCAGCAGTATCCTGTCCATAACGTAGGAGGGCTGTTGTGCAGTAAATCAGCTTTGGCCACTGCCCTACCAGTCCCATGTGGTCCTGGAAGACAGAACGTCCAGGCGAAATGAGGGAGGGATAAGAGGCTTATACTGTTCTGATTGAGAGAAACCTGGGGAGCTAGCACAGGATGATTCAGGGACTTAACACACCAAGCACATTGCTGAATGCCACTTGGATGAAGGGTCCTATTGTTACTGTTAGGTATTAGAAGTAGCCTGGGGGCTTACTTACTGCATGTCTGGCTGCTACATAGCCAGACAGAAATTAGAGGTCCAGCTTTCTCATACTTGTCACTTTTGCCTTAAATGAGTGAGTGTTTGTGTACGGGATTCTGAGACTTGAATCTTAAAAGCAGACTGTTGCTTAATCTCAAATGAGTGTGTCAGTGGAATACCGGAATGTGAGTTTGGTTTTGAATACAGCCTGTCCCTGTAGTCCAGTGCCCTGTCGGATGAACAGGTGGTTGTGGTCTCCCTGGAGAGGAGCTTTATAGACATCAAACACCTCATTCCCCAGATGGAGGGACATACTGAGGAATGAATACATGAATATATAAATAAACAAAAATAATGATAAAAAACAGAGAAACAAATTAACGGCAATTTGTTTAGAGTGCAAGAGTGTCAACAGCCTGTTTCAGATCGCTACCAACCTGCCATCAGACCATTTGACAATCCGGGCATTGCTCTCCCGTGTCTCGTTTCCCTCCTCATCTCTCTTCACTCTCCACCGAATAGTATTCTCCACCTGTATGCGTGTTTGTGTGTGAACACATGTGGGTGGGGGTCTAGTTACTTCAGTGCCTCATACGTGCAATTGCAAATCTGTTACTTCAAATTTTATTTTTAAATTTACATTCAAATTACCTGCACAACTATTGGGAGAGTGAAAATGTTAATTAAAAAAATAGATTAAATAATGCACTTCTGCTGCCTTGAATAAAATGACACTTGAAGCATGTGCACAATCAGATTCTTGGCATGTCTTGAATTTTGATTTGCATTGACATTTAGGATCACAGACACATCATGACTTGGTGGAATTCTCTGACATCTTGAAATAATGAAAAAAATAAAAAAGGTCATGCAGAGTCAGCCTGTTTTGTAATCATTACTCACAGCTGTTTATAAAACACAACAGTTTCCTCACACCATTCGTTTGCTGTGTTGCAATTGACTGATCCTAAACCACTACCTCTGTGCTCCTAAACTCAATCAACTTTTATGAACACTGTGGGAGCTACCCATACTTGTCAACAAGACTCACAGTGAACTGCATGTACGCTTCTGGCAAAGGAAAACTAACAATAACCAAAGTTAACGATTCTTGTGAGGCTCTGCAATTATTACAGACTTTACAGGTAATATGAACCTTGTGCTTCTAATACTGAATTTACTTTGGCTGACTTACACTCTGATACAACACAAATGGCAGATTACGTACCTTGAGCTTGAGCCTAGTCCGTCCCTCTTCATCCAACATTTCCTCATCTTCAAATTCATCCTCATAGTACTGAGGATCAAAAGGCCTATCAAAGAAATAATTACACGTCAATTTGATTTTTTTTTAAAAATATGACTTTCTAGGGTCAGTAATACCCATCAGGATTTGCACCAAGCCATCATCTAAACAACCAAGAACCAATCTGATATGAATAATCATGGAATTCCTGCCAAACCAATGTATTCTGCCAACCCAATCGCTATCTTATCATTTTGTCTTTAACCTTCTCTTCAATCCAGTTAGTGAGAGAGGAAGGCTTTATGGTTTATCATGTAATTTTTGGATGCTAGACTCTGACCTGGGCTCCACAGACAGAAAGTTGGGCAGCTTGACAAAGTAGAGATCAGATCCTAGGTCTGTGCTGACTTTAGGTATCTCCACCTCAATACGAGTTTCAGGAACGAGCTCCTCCTCCGCTTGCTCCCCCTCCATCCCCTCCTCTGTGTCCTGGGAGCGACAGAGACATGAAGAGAGCACGTTTTGAGAGAATAGTTGTAATTACACTGCAGGATTCAACGACCCATAATAACAGGGATAAGCTCAGAGAGAGGATTTAGAGAGAAGCTCTGAGAAAAAGAGATTTGAGAGCTTTGGTTAAAAAAAAAGTACTCTTCAAAGCTGAGTAAGAGATACTAAAGGATGAGTCTGAGTGATAGAGACAAAAAGAGAGACAGACATATAAGAACAAACACAGAAAACTAGACAGGTACCAAGGGCTGTCCTGGAGTAGGGGGTTTCTCAGCATCGCTGTCAGAGGAAATGTCATCAGCTTCTCCAAACAGGTCATCTGCTGCTGGCTTCTTTGCTGTGATAAGAGAAGCAATGTTGTACTATCAAATTGCTATCGAAAACAAAACAATGAAGCTAATTGAAGAAGACCCAGCAAGGCAAGCTTTACAGTACACGTTGCTTAAGAGTTCAGCGTTTCTTACATTTCTTTGGTCCAACATCACTGTCTGAATCCGAGTCAGAAGTAGCCACCTTCTTGACTTTCTGTCTGAGAAAGTCATCTTCACTATCACTACCCTTTGCAGACTCTGAAGTACAACCATACAATGTATGACAAACAGCAACATTACAACAGATGTGTTGATGTGAAGAGTAATCCACTGCTATATATCCAAGGTGTAGGAAAAAACATGCAGTGTGTGAATATGAACACTGTAAGACTCACTACCCCAGCAATAAACTATGTATATTTTTTTTTTATTTTGGCACTAGAACCCAAGAGTACCTGACTTCCTGTTTCTTGGCACATCATCATCAGAGTTCTCTCTCTCTTCATCTGAGTGATGACGCCTCTCCTCTTCATCATCTGACTGGTCACTCTTAGCCCCTCCTACCCATTTCTCATCATCTGATTGGTTCTCCCTGCCAGAAGCGTCTCCATCAGAATGAGGGGTACCTGGTCCTGATTGGGGTGTTACAGGATCACTGTGCACACTGGTCGAAAAAGAAATATGAGATTATAAAGAGGCATAGGAGCTTAGCAATAAACAAATCTGATAATTCTGCAAACATGAATGAGTTTCTCCAAATCCCAAGGGGAAGACAAAATACACTGATGAACCAAAATATTATGACCACTCACAGGTGAACTTAATAATGTTGATTATTTCCAAACAAGGGCACATGTTAAGGTCGGGGTAGATTAGATGGTAAGCGAACAGTTCTCGGAGTCAACGTGTTGAATGCAGGAGAAATAGGCAGCCGTACAGACCTAAGTGACTTCAACAGGGGCCAAATTATTATGGCTGGACTGGGTCAGAGCATCTCTGAAAACAGCAAGGCTTGTGGGGTGCTCCCAGTCAGCAGTGGCGAGTACCTACCGACAGTGCTCCCACGAAGCACAATCTACAAACCGGCGAAAGGTGTTGGGTGCCCAAGGTTCATCAATATGCGAGGGCGACGAAGGCTATCCCTTCTGGTCCAAACCAACAGAAGATCTACTGTGGCACAAGTCACAGAACATTTTAATGACGGTTACAGGAGGAATATGTCACAACACAGTGCATCGCACCCTGCTGCTTATAGGGCCACGTAGCTACAGACCGGTTAGAGTGCCCATGATGACCCCCGTCCAACATCGAAAGCTCTTACAATGGGCATGCGTGCATCAGAACTGGAGCTTGGAGCAGTGGAAGAAGGTCGCCTGGTCCGATAAGTCCCGTTTTCTTTAAGATCATGTGGATAGCTGTGTATGTGTGTGCCGTTTACCTGGGTAAGTGATGACACCAGGATGCAGTGTGGAAAGAAAACAAGCCAGTCTGGCCATTCAAGTGGATGTCAATTTGACACATGCCACATACCTAAACATCGTTGCAGACCAGGTACATCCCTTCATGGCAATGGTATTCCCTGTTGGCAATGGCCTCTTTCAGCAGGATAACGCGCCCTGCTACACTGCACACATTTTTCGGGAATGGTTTGAGAAACATGATGAAGTGCTCAAGGTGTTGCCCTGGCCTCCAAATTCTCTAGATCTCAATTTTATGCTGGACAGACAAGTCCGATCCATGGCGGCTCCACCTCGCAACTTATAGGATTTGAAGGATCTGCTGCTAATGTTTTGGTACAAGATACCACAGGACACCTTCAGGGGTATTGTAGAGGCCATACCTCAGTGGGTCGGCTGTTTTGGCAGCAGACGGAGAACCAACAACATATTAGGCAAGTGGTCATAATGTTTTAGCTCATCAGTGTATATACAGATATATATATATAGTATATGTGTGTGTATATATAATAGAGAGAGAGAGAGAGAGAGAGAGAGAGAGAGAGAGAGAGAGAGAGAGAGAGAGAGAGATGACACCATCAAAAGAAAAACATTCTTGTTCTACTCTGTTCAGACTGAATGGCAATCTGTATTTTTGACACTGTAACAGTGCCAGAGGAAATCTGGTTGAGAGCAGTTTCATAAATATGTGTCTTGGCGACAGAAATTTGGCTTTTGGCTGTTTGGTTTCTAACTTTGCAGGGCAGCATTTCATGTTTGAAAATATTAACCAAACCAAATACTGGAATTAGTTTCAAGTCTTCTCCAGATAGTGTCAATGCTGCCGGGAAAATCTGGTGACTGGCCATTTGTAAGCTCAACCCAATCACTTTCATTCTATCTGCAACAAACACCAACAATTTTACTATATTAAAAATACAACTAACCCATTAAAAATACTAAAATGGGGCGTCCGGGTGGCGTGGTGGTCATTTCCGTTGCCTACCAACACTGGGATTGGCAGTTCAAATCCCCGTGTTACCTCTGGCTTGGTCGGGTGTCCCTACAGACACAACCGGCTGTGTCTGCGGGTGGGAAGCTGGATGTGGGTATGTATCCTGGTCGCTGCACTAGCACCCCCTCCAGTCGGTCGGGGCGCCTGTTCAGTGGGGAGGAGACTAGGGGGAATAGCGTGATCTTCCTACGCGCTACGTCCCCCTGGCGAAACTCTTCACTGTCAGGTTAAAAGAAGCGACTGGCAACTCCACATGTATCGGAGGAGGCACGTGGTAGTCTGCAGCCCTTCCCGGATCAGCAGAGGGGGTGGAGCAGAGATTGGGACAGTCTGGAAGAGTGGGGTAATTGGCCGAATACAATTTGGGAGAAAAAAAATTACAACTATGTAACTTAATTTTTGTTTGTTGTCATGCAACTTTGGCACATAATGTCTTAATTACAAGGATAATAAAACTCATGTTGAGTTAGAGCTGCTTGCAGTGGTTCGGCCTGGATTCGCCTTGTCACGAAAGTGAGGAGGCGTCTCCTTCAAGATTGCTGGCCAAAGAGATGCAGTTGGCGAACGCATGCAGTATGAGGGTGGGTGTTTGAACTAAAATAGGAATCGACTGGCCACTAAATTGTGAGAAAAAAGGAAAAAAATCAGAAATAAATTTAGAAAGTGTTAGAGCTGCTTGCAGAGACACTTCTACATTAAATGGTTGTTAAGTGATTCCCCCCCCAATTGTATCCGGCCAATTACCCCACTCTTCCGAGCCTTCCCAGTTGCTGTTCCACCCTTTGCCGATCCGGGGAGGGCTGCAGACTACCACATGCCTCCTCTTATACATGTGGAGTCGCCAGCCGTTTCTTTTCACCTAACAGCAAGGAGTTTTGCCAGGGGGACATAGCACATGGGAGGATCATGCTATTCCCCCCCAGTTCCCCCTCCCCTCTGAACAGGCGCCCCGCCCGACCAGAGGAGGCGCTAGTGCAGCAACCAGGACACATACCCACATCTGGCTTCCCACCCGCAGACACGGCCAATTGTGTCTGTAGGGACGCCCAACCAAGCTGGAGGTAACACGGGGATTTGAACCGGGATCCCTGTGTTGGTCGGCAACGGAATAGACCGCCACGCTACCCGGACGCCCTCAGGTTTTCCACCTCTACCTGACAGCGATAGTAGAGACAGGAAAGGCAGGGGAGAGAGAGGGAATTACATGCAGCAAAGGGCCCAAGCCAGATTCAAACCCAGGCTGCTGCGGTAAGGACCGAGCCTTATGCGATATGCACTCTATCAGGTGAGCCACCGGGGCGCCCCCTTTTAGGTGACTGTGTAGTTGCACATAACCTCTAGGTGTGTGAAACTTGTTTATTTTTAAAGTATAATTTTGTGACCCATTCACTTTGGCAATTTCCGAAATTGTCAAGGTCCCTTAGTAGATTGTACTGCAAAGTTATGTACTGTGGGACCCTCATGCCTAACTGAAATAACTGACCTGCAATACAAATATTACTCATGTAGAAGAAGAAAGAGGGCTTGAGGCACCATCCAGTGTGTGCTGTCCTACCTTCTGTCTGAATGAGCGCTGCCCCTTCCTGAGTGAGGGCTCCCTACGCCAGACCCTATGCTGCCAGCTGGGCTGCCAGCATCTGACCTATGACCCCCATCCTCTTCATCTTCCTCCTCATGGTGCCCATGCTCAGAGCCACTGTGCTGTTCAGCATCCGAATGTTCATTATCCTCCTGCTCAGAGTGGATGCTGGCATCGGACTGGTTCCCTGAGTGTTCAGACTGGTTATCACTTCCACTGTGTTGGCTGCGTCGCTCATCTTCACTGTCATCTCCAAACAGCTCCTAGTACATAAGAGGCCAGTAAATTTAACCAGAGACAAGCAAGAGCATCCCATCCTTGTCCAACCCAATGCATGCAGTTAAAGCTGAAATCCAGGATTTTTCTTCATTAATAAATTCAATTCAATTCAATTCAATTCAATGTCATTAAAAATAATGTGCAGGCACATGTTAAAAATGAAATAAGGGCTGCGGCTTCACCAACAGTGTAAGACAGACATAGACAAACACAGCAAAGATCAAAAGATAAAAATAAGTTAAAAAAGAGCAAGAGTACAAAATATTTAAAATTTTTATTTTATCTATATGGACCACAGAGTCAGGTTGCATACAGGAATACTAACTGGCACCTTTACCGTGGTAGGAGACACTCTCCATATAAATGAATGAATTGAATGAATGAATATTCAATTCAATTCAATTTATTGTCATTAAAAACAATGTGCAGGCACATGTTAAAAATGAATGAATAAGCATGAAAATGGATGGCGATGTGATGTCAATGTAGCAAAGCTTCTGCTGGACAGCTAATCTACTAATTCTACAATCAATATTTCAGCATAGCAGTGTTCCCATACAAGGGTCGTTAAGATTGTCTGTGTTAGTTTAGATATGAGGATGCCAAGCGTGGGAACCGTTAACTGCTGAGCTGACGACACACGAGTGACAATGGCTGCTGCACCTTGTTTGTAATTCTCTTTGCCAGGAGGAAGGACAGATCAGAGAAAATTCAAATCACAGATTTCAGCTTTAACGAACAACTTTGCTTTGGGTGAGGTTGCATTAAAACCTTACATAAGACATGCATAGTAGTAATTAGTTGATCAGAATCCCGTCTGGGCAAACTGAAGTGATGTGTGCATCATCTATCCGACAGTACCTTATTTATACTCGGCTTCCCTGCCTCACGGCCCTCATCGTCGTCATCATCATCATCATCAACCCGGCCCCTTTCACTGTCGCTGCCGCTACCGGAAGCGTTACTGGCGGACCTGGGTCTGTCATGATCCGAATCGGAACCGGAGGCTGAGCCAGAATCTACAAAATAATCACATTCCTATTGTTTACACACGCACACACAACGAACGCAAAGCATGTACGGTAACCTTACTCCTTTTCTTGCACACACAGGTTAGTACGTTAAGACGTGTTGCCTAAAGTATAGCCGGTTCTTATTTCCTTAAACAGACACCATGTCGCTCTATTATATCTCCGAAATGACAAATATCTTCTGAAAGACAAATAATCACCTCGTTGTTCGTTATCACTGTCGCCATCACTCCCAAACAACTCGTCCATGTCCGCCATTTCTTCCAAACGCAACGAAAATGTGACCGACAGGAAACAAAGCGCGGCTGGAGGGTTTGTTTCCGAGTTCACGCCGTAGCGTCCTGTATTTACGTTAATTAATCACAAGGTGGCAACAGAAGTCTGTTATAGTTTTACATGACCGGAAGACTAGATTTTTTTTGAAAGCGATTCATTTTCAAAACATAAAGTCATACAAACCATGACAGTAAATACCTCTCAACATACAAGGCACCTTAGGTAAGAGAACTTGTCATAAAATAAAATATATAAAATAAATGATAGAGAATTAAAAAGATAATAGATAAAACAAATTAATGATAATACGTCTGCACTTTTTTAAATATATTTTTTCTGCATTTCCCCCCCTTTTTCTCCCCAATTGTACTTGGCCAATTACCCCACTCTTCCGAGTTGTCACAGTCGCTGCTTCACCCCCTCTGCCGATCCGGGGAGGGCTGCAGACTACCACATACCTCCTCCGATACATGTGGAGTCGCCAGCCGCTTCTTTTCACCTGACAGTGAGGAGTTTCGCCAGGAGGGCGTAGCGCGTGGGAGGATCACGCTATTCCCCCCAGTTCCCCCTCCCCCTCCCCCTAAATAGGCGCCCCAACCGACCAGAGAAGGCGCTAGTGCCGCGGCTAGGACACATAACCGCATCCGGCTTCCCACCCGCAGACTCGGCCAATTGTCTCTGTAAGGACGCCCGACCAAGCCGGAGGTAACACGGGGATTCGAACTGGCGATCCCCGTGTTGGTAGGCAACGGAATAGACTGCTACGCTAGCCGGACGCCCCTGCACTTTTTCATAGTTGCTGTAGGGTTCCTCAGATATTTTCAGTTTTTCATAAGCTCTGAGGAGAGATTTTGCATGTTGTTTTTTTTGTTTTTGTTTTTTCATGAGTCTCAAAGCACTGAGATGATTATCCACAAGGTCCCTTTTGAAAACAGAAAAAGGGGTTTAATTTTCCTTTATTTGGATGTGTGGATGACAAAATTCGCCAGGAGTATCAGGTTGTTCAAAATCAAGTCCCTCTTAATGTCCTTCATGTTATTACCAAACACAATATTTTCTCTTGTGAGAGTTTGGTTAACAGCCAGTCCTGCAAGACTCGACTTAGCTGATGAATATCCAGAGACTTGACTTTGACTGCATGAAATGACTTTATTAACGACAACCCGTACTGCATACACATACATTGAAGGCATGGCCGGACGAATCACACACTGAGTTACTCCACCTCCACATCAACTTCCGTATTCATATCAGTGCACGGCACTATAGGCAAAACACTCCCCACCTGGCCTCTGTGAGGTCCCTACTCAACCAACATACGAACTAAACTGCTTCCTGAACCTCAGTCTTTAGATGGAAGTAAGATAACTTCTGAGACTGGTCTGAGGAAAGTCTTTGAATGTCCTTGATCCGTGGTCTTTAATTCCACCTTTCTCACTTTTCCATCTTCTCCAGGGAAGGTCTTTGTGATCATGGCCATTGGCCGGTTGTTGTGGGCAGCTTGATCGTCTTGAAAAGGACAATGTCTCCTTCTTGCAGATTTTGGGGGAATTTGGTCCATTTCTTCTGGCCTTACAATGTGGACAAGTACTCTCGACTCCAACGGTTCCAGAATTCGTTAGCCAGAACCTGTACTTGTCTCTATTATTTGGTGAGGAGGTCTTTGTCTGTAAAGTCTCCTGTTTAGTCTTCATTGGAGTGATGCAAAGCGTTTGACCGCTTGTTCTCGGTTGTTAAGCAAGCGTCGTCTCGGCTGTCTGAATGGGAGTGGGGTTACCCAACTATGTGACTCATTGCTGTAGACTTCTTCATCAATTACATTCAAGAAAATCTAATTTTCAACTGAAGATGCCAGCTTGTTGTCATGTTCGGGGTGATTAAATATGGTTTGTCCCAACATCTCTTCTGCGGCCTTACTGGACTCTGAGAACCTGTCTTGCACCTCCCTTCCATGATGAATCTTTTCTTTGATATTTAAAAGGCTTGTGCAGGGTTGGAGGAGAGAGGGATGGCCATAGTCCAGCACAGTTGTCTTAAAGGTGTTGACTGTTGGCCTGCGTGTGTTCCCCAAAGAAACTTCTCCAACTAGCACCCAGGCTAGGTCTAGGCATTGGGCGAAGGGGGCATCGTGAGGGCCGTTGACTTGTTGTTATACCTTGTGCACTCTAATTAGGCCTCTGCCTAGCAACAGGAGAATCTCAGCAGCAGGATCCAGCTCTGGGATGTGCTCTGCTACCTTGACAAGATGTGGGTGATGTAGAGCTGCATTTGGTGTTGGGATTTCGGACCGATTGTTAGAGTATATTGTTGCACTCAATGAGTGGTGGGAGAGGGATTGTGACCTTTCCATTGAGTGACTCAACCACAAAGTCTTCAGCCTTTCAGCCGGACGTTTCCATTGTGCCGGAACATGTTCTCAGAGAGTAAGAATATGGTTCACATTTGACGTCGAACAGCTCAAAAAAATTGGACGCTAGCAACCGGTTACTTTGGTCATTCAGGATGACATAGGCCTTGATAGCTTTATCCGGTTGATCATTGCGATATACTTTCACAAGACAAATCTTAGAACAAGACCGGCTGACTTGTCCTGTTTCACAAACTTCAGTGCAGTTTGATTTGACAACAGATTTGACGTTGTTGTTTTCTTCTCTCTCCCCGCCGTTGTGTGGTGCAGTTGAGGGAGCTTTGATTTGAGGTGCAGGGCGGATGCATAGCAGAGTCGTGATAGGTGCTATCACACTCTGTACACTTAACTGCAGTAGCACAGTTCTTTGCTAAGTGAGTGGTTGAGCCACAACACTTAAAGCAGATTCCTCTTTCTTTAAGAAAACTCTTTCTGTCCTCCAGCTTTTTGGCTCTGAAAGCTTTACATAGCTTGATGGGTGTGGCTTGCAGCATTTGGGTCATTGACACTTTTCACAAGACTGTTTGTGCTCGAACCTGTTGAGGAAACATTTTTCTTGTGAACCAAAATAGGGTTCCTTGTGCCTTTATAGACAGGGTTTTCAGTTGAGCCATTAGCACTTGGAAGAGTGAAAATAGGGTCATTCCTCTTCCATGCTTCATAGCATATGAACCTGTCGAAGAATTAAAATGGTGGAAATTGTCCTCCATTTTCTTCTTCGTGCCTCGAACCAGCAGAAATCCATTTTTCTTGAACTGTATAGGATAGTTTCGCAACTATGGGTTCAATCCCGCGTGCAGTATCCAGGTAGGACAGGGCTGGGAGGTATCCATCCTCCTTGGCACACTGTAGTTCCATTAGCAAGTCTGCTAGTTACCGGAGCTACATAGTATGGTCTTTCCCTGAAACTCTTGGGAAATTGTCAAGCCGGTTGGAAAGGGCCTTTTCGATCATTTCAGGTGCTGCATAACATTGCTGGAGTCATTCCCCGGCCTTTTTGAGTGCTGGACTGGATTTGTTACGTGCACTGACCATAAACGTTTAACGTGGTCGCTGGTTTCCCTACCAAGCCATTTAGTCATCAAGTCCAATTCCTCAGTGGCTGTGAGGACTAACCCTTGAGTGGCGCGATGACTCTCACGCACGATAGTTTTCAGGCTTATCGTCAAATTGATATAAACTTGAACTCACCAGGTCACGCCGAGCTAAGTACTATGCTAGGTGTTCAGTTGTGGGTGCACTGTGGTTAGCTGTTGGCATATGGAAGGGCTGTGCAGACTTGTTTAAGTCAGTGTGACACATTTTTGAATTCCTCCGACGGTCACTTTCTCCATATGGAACCTGTTTTTCACTTTGTTTGCTGATGGCACATACACATCACCAAAACTGCCTTTGGCTAACGTAGGGTGGCTAGTGTTATTAGCATGTAATGGCTCATTTGGAAAAACAGAGGGCCGCCATCTTGTGGTGAAAGGATTGTTAGGGCTTACTTGAAAGTAGGGGTGGGACGATAGACTCAGCTCATGATTACGATACTGTCACGATACTTTGCCTACGATTATGATTAAATCACAATACAGTGATTCTGCTATTCTCGATGCATTGCAATTTAATTAATCTATGATACATCACGATATCTGTGTAACTGAACAAAAAATACCACTAAAAAGGCAAAAAACAGGAATTACGTACTTATTCACTGCATAGTCAGTGTCAGTTTCACAGAATGACGAATAAAATAAAACAAAAGGCTAAACTGCCAGAGAGCAGAACAGTTCTGTGCAAATTAGGTACTTTACAGAATACAAACCCCCCCCCAAAAAAAACAAATTAATGCAAAAATACATTCTGTAGTGCATAACAAGCATAACCAGCATTAGTTGATGCTGCATTACTTTATGTAAACCTGGACACATTTCAGTGCTTACGAACTTGTTTTATGTAAACCTGGACACATTTCAGTTACTAAACTTGCATGTTCTTCTTCAGGAACAGCAACTGATCAACATGCTCAGAGGTGAGTGCACTCCTCTGAGCAGTGATTATGTCACCAGCAGTCGAAAAGACTCTGCAGATACACTAGTCCCCGGGACACACTCATGCTTTTGTGCCAGCTTGACTAGAAGTGGGTACCTTTGTGCCTGAGATTTCCACCAATCCAATGGATCATCTGTCAGTGGTAGAGGTGGAGCTTCTTGGTACTGCCTGACCTCCTTTTCAGCTATGGAAGTAACTGACAGCAAGGGAGCTCTGGTGGTCTTGATCGTCTGCCCGAGGAGGTCAGAAAGTGCAGATTTCCTCTTCTTTGGTGTGTGTGCAGTGAAAGGATCGTTCCCATCGTCATCACAGGTGTCATCACTCTGCTCAGTGCTTCCTTCCTCAGTAGTGCTCTCTTCTGGATTATTCGCCATCCCCAAATCTGCATCCTGAAAGAAAATAAATCAGTGGCAAACCTTTTACATTATTATTTAAAAACATGTTCAATCTTCACATCAAGTCAACCATTTCCATTCATTTAAAATGTTCACACATTACTTTTTGCACATGAATAGGATATATGGATGGCATCTCTAGCAATAGTCTGATGGTTTAAAGTCACAACTTAAACTAAGAATTCAGATGACCTACTACTGTTTATAAGATGCATTTACCTTCAGAGCAGCAGCCTTTGACACCACTTTGGCATACATCTCCTGCATAACTTGCGGTGATAGGAAGAGCAGAGTTTTAAACCTGGGGTCCAAGGCTGATGAGACATACAGGTTGTTCTTCTCCTCTGCGGAGTCATATCTATTTGATAGGTCTTGATGGATGGTGTTCTTTATCTCTCTGACAAGAGGGGAATCCTCAATGGTTCTGATGGTGTCACTCAGAAGTTGGGCATGAAGCGGAGCGATGACACAAATGATTGGGTTCTTCTCCTCGCACATGATGTTTGTTGCAACCAGCATTGGCTTGAGGGCTTGCACAACCTCTTCGGCATTCGTGACGTCTGTCTCACTCAAGGTGCAAATGTCAGAGACACTCTTTCTTACTGTCGCGGTTTTTCTATAGCCCGGATAACTATGGATGGAGGCGGGGACTTTTAGGTGCGACAAACCGGGCTTCACCACCGTTAGCTAGATAGCTGCGCCAATGCTAGGGCTGGCCTGCTAGTTAGCTAGTTAGCCGTGTGCTAATGGGTTAGCAAGCTCACCTTGGGACCAGGGCTGGTGATGGAACAGGGCGGCTGAGCTCTAGGCGGGGCGGGAGATGGATGGCTGCTCTCCGGGGTGCGTGTCTCTCTCTCTCTCCGTACTCTGGCTCCGGCGTGACCGGGTGAATGTCTCTCTCAGTCTCTCTGGGGAAGCTCACGGGGGTAGTCAGCTAGCTACAGGTACCGAGGCAGTCTGCTGCTAACACTACCACTGCTAGCCACCGTATCTGCTGTCTAGCCCAGGATACGCTAGGTTTCCCTGCTCTATCCCACGCTAAGGTGACAGTCTACGATATGGTTGCTAAACAGTTCTGCCCTTTGTCTCCCCCGCGGTGTCTAATATAGTTGCGTCTGTGACAGCGCGAGCTAACCTGTGATTGGTCCTCTAGCTGCACGTGCCCAGTGCAACAGTCCAAGTACATCCCCAGGCATTTCCCACTACACTGCCCCCCTCCAGCACTGTTGAGTCCCTTCAACATAAATGAACAACAGACTACAAAGATCAGTCTGATTAATCTAACACGATAAACGGGACAGAACACCCGCGAAATGAACTAGGCCCGGAACAAAGGGCGTCAAACAAATGTGGGTGGTCGCTATCCATACTGGACTCTTGTGACTAGCCTAGTAACCCCCAAGTCAACTAGTCACGTCCGTCAAAGTTAGTCTAGGAGCCAGGCGGGCCTCCGGACTGGCCGGCCCCGTCTGGTGGTGTACGGGAGATGGGACTCAGCGGCGTCGGCTTCGTCTCCTTCTGGGTCAGGGGCGTTGGACTGCCCGCCCGGAGCACAGGCTGCTGTCCCACGACGTTGGGTGATTGTCGACTCGCCTGAAGAGTAGCTGGCAGCAGTGTGTTGAAGCGGCTGGAACCGAGCCGGGGAGCCTGGTGTGCTGGGTCCTCCATCGTCGTTTGCGTGGAACAGGTCCTCCAGCCGGAGATCAAGGTCTTCATCGATCTCCTCCTGCTCTGTCACTCCTTCGTACTCCTCTGTTCTCTGCGCCCCCGGCTCCTCCATGTCAGCAGCGGGAGGACCTCCTTCAGGTGTTTCCTGCGGCCCTATGGCTGGTGCTGGAGCAGACAACAGAGCATGGCGCCTGTCATCTGTGCCCCAGATCTTCACCAGGCAGTCATCTGAGCCCGTGAAAATGCGTCGCCCGGTGCGGTCGAAGGTGACACAGTAGACAGAGGAGAGATGTCCCAGAATCCTCTTGTGCATCTTCATGTGCTGGTAGACAGCTGTAGGCAGTAGCTGGCGTAGACGGTAGGAGCCATTGAGCCGACGCCCATTGCTCGTCTCCACGATATTGGGTGGACTCCCATAGATAATAGGAGGCTCTGGGGGTCGTCCACAGTGCAGAGCAGCCAGCGCTGAGCCCTTCCACACAACATGCTTGCAGCTCTTGTTGGTACGCAGGAGGTTCTGCCTGCCGGCTCCCAGGATGCTGTGGAGACCAGGCACGCTGGCAGGAACCTCTTTCTCCAGCAGTGGACATACTCGAGAACACACTTGGAGTAGGTGGTCTGGGCTGATGTGCCTGTGCAACTTCACCTTGTTAATGTTGTCGATGCCACTGGCCAGGGTCTTGAGCTCGGGGGTGCTCAAGCTGTCTCCTACCGGCGGAGGACTTGGAGAGCTATCGCGACGCCGCTCGTCTTCCCATGCTACTCGCCGGACTCTCCCCCCTCCTTCAACCTCTCGCCCCAGCGTCGCTCCAAAGTCATACTCGCGTGCCTCAACCTTCCTGATTGCTTCAGCTAGTGTTTTGGGTTCTGCCCCCAGGACTTCATACGCGATGTTTTGGTTCTTCAGCCCGCGCAGAAAGGCTTCTGCAGCGTAGGCCTCCTGCAGTGTAACACCAACCCGCGGGTATGCCAGTGTGACAAGTCCCCTCACTTCCTCGCCAAACGCATAGAGGGTCATCTCTCTGGCCTGCTTAACCTCGCTGAGTTTACGGCGCGCAGTTCCCCCAGGCAGCTCTTTACCGTAGCGGCGGCGTAACTGGGTGATGAGCGCGTGGTAGTCATCTTTTATCGGAGCCGGCTGCGCGATGACAAAAGACATGGCGTTGTCCCTCAGTCGGAGATACAAGGCGTCCAAACAGGTCTCGTCGGTCCAGCCCCTCTTTCTCGCCATCCGTTCGAATGGTCCAACGAAACTATCCCAGTCGCCCTTACCATCAAAAGTGGCGAGGAGCTTGATGTCATTTTCGTGTCCTCAGTCGGGACCTTGTGAGCTTCGGTTGCCGCTCCGACTTTGAAGGTCTCCTGTCTGGCTCTGTTGACCTCTAGAGGAACCTGCCTGCCCTCCAACGCTGTCATCCAGCAGGTTTCGGCCGCCGTTGCTGTCCAGGGACATTTGGCCACCCTGCATCCCGTCGGGGGGTGGTACTGCAGTCGCTCCATTTTTTCCACCATGACCGATCGGAGTGCTGGTAAGTGGTGCGGGCTCACTGGGTCCATTTCCTGTATAGCGCAGGGCTGCTGGGGCCGCTTTGCTGCTCGGCCTGGCTGGCGTCTCCTCATTGCGCCGGTCGCTCAAGTTAGCCACTGCGCCCATAGCTGCTGGCAACAGGTGATCAGCGCCATCTCGCTGTCTGGCCCCTGGGTTCTCCCGGGCCGGGGTGAACTGCGAGAGTAGGCCCATGTCTTGCACCGTTCTGCTAGTTCGTTCTCCGAGCACAGCCCCTGCCGACCCTACACAACTATCGCTTTGAGGGCCACCAGGAGAAACCCCCTGCTTCACCACTTGAGCGATGGGCGACAAACCGGGAGGCTCACCCCGGATATCCGAACGATGACGGGCCCAATCGGCGCGCTGAATGGGAGGTGTGGGGGGACGAAATCGCTTAGCCACCGCCTCCGCTAGTCCATCGATATGCGCTGTGAGGGCCTCCATCTGCATCTCTATCTGGCGTTGCATCTTAACCTGGGCCTGGCGTTCCACGTTTTCCATCTGGCGTTGCATCTGAACCTGGGCCTGGTTCATGGTTTCCATCTGCGCCAGGAGGAGCTTCATCCAGGCGTGCTCTCCGGGGTCTTCGGTCCCCACACCAGCACCATCCAGACTCAACTCAGACTGTTCTTCTACATCTCCCTTGTCCTGTGACATTTTCACTTTTCCACTGATTTACGTGACTGCTGAAGAAATTACAGTGCTTCACAAAACGGCTGACTCACTCAGTTGCTAGCTGGGTTAGCTCACAGTGTGCAGGCTGAATTATGCCGCCATGTGACCGGGGCAGGATCCTCCGGTGTTGAGATTATGGTGAATCCCAACCTTTTATCCCGCTTCTGACACCACTTGTCGCGGTTTTTCTATAGCCCGGATAACTATGGATGGAGGCGGGGACTTTTAGGTGCGACAAACCGGGCTTCACCACCGTTAGCTAGATAGCTGCGCCAATGCTAGGGCTGGCCTGCTAGTTAGCTAGTTAGCCGTGTGCTAATGGGTTAGCAAGCTCACCTTGGGACCAGGGCTGGTGATGGAACAGGGCGGCTGAGCTCTAGGCGGGGCGGGAGATGGATGGCTGCTCTCCGGGGTGCGTGTCTCTCTCTCTCTCCGTACTCTGGCTCCGGCGTGACCGGGTGAATGTCTCTCTCAGTCTCTCTGGGGAAGCTCACGGGGGTAGTCAGCTAGCTACAGGTACCGAGGCAGTCTGCTGCTAACACTACCACTGCTAGCCACCGTATCTGCTGTCTAGCCCAGGATACGCTAGGTTTCCCTGCTCTATCCCACGCTAAGGTGACAGTCTACGATATGGTTGCTAAACAGTTCTGCCCTTTGTCTCCCCCGCGGTGTCTAATATAGTTGCGTCTGTGACAGCGCGAGCTAACCTGTGATTGGTCCTCTAGCTGCACGTGCCCAGTGCAACAGTCCAAGTACATCCCCAGGCATTTCCCACTACATTACCTTTAATGAAAGAACATGACATTATGGAAATTTCATTAAAAACATTCATTTAATGTATATTTTGTGAATGAGATATAGCCTAAAATATTAATTAACGTGCTATGGTGCTCTGTTCTTGCAGTAATTTAAAACTAGGATGTGAATTATATAAATATCCAACTTGCCTAAGCTTTAACGCAGTAAAATTATGAATTAATATTTTAGGCTAGGCTATATCATTCACAACCTCAGTATTAAAATATAATCTATATGACATACAAACAAACACATTAGATCCATACAGATTTTAATACACTTAATCAATAACAATGTAGTATCACAACTTCGGCCTACCTCGGGAGAAAAGGGCAGCACAGACAGCAGGCTGCTGCTCGAGAAACCGGGACAGCATCTCATAGGCGCTGTTCCATCGGACGGCAACATCTGTTATGAGCTTGTGTGGAGGAAGCTCAAGCATCCTCTGGTTTCTCTTCAGTGCACCGGCGGCTGTGGTGCTTCTGTGGAAGAAGACGGAAATCCTCCGGACCTTCGCAAGCAGTCGAGCTACAGCTGTCAGTTTCAGGGCACGCTGTGATGCGAGGTTCAGTATATGCGCAAAACACTGAATGTGCTGATATCCAATCAGCTCAACAGCTACAATCATATTCAATGCGTTGTCGGTAACGACCACTGGACCCTTCTCAGTAAGCTTCCACTCTTCTGTAGCCTTCTGTAACACTTCTGCCATATGAGCACCGGTGTGGCTCTCGTTCATCACCCTAGTCTGAAGAACGTAAGATTTCATCTTCCACTAGTTGTCAATAAAATGAGCGGTGATGGTCACATATGACTCGGTGGCCCTTGAAGTCCACCCATCGCAGGTGAGTGCAACTCTGTCCGCCGATTGAAGTGCATCCTCCACCTCTGCTCTCGTTTCTGCATACATCGCTGGAATAGCTTTGTCGGTGAAATATTTTCGAGATGGTATCTCGTACCTTGGTTCTAGTGTTTTAACCATGTGGTGAAAACCTATATTTTCGACAACGCTGTACGGGCGAAGATCCTTGCAAATAAACCCAGCAGCTGACTTTGTGATGCTCGTAGCCCTCGGCGAGGTAAAGGGAAACTTTGACTTGAACATATTTTCCAGTGCTGTATGACTACTTCCAGCCGGGGTATCCTTTTTCTTGAGGCGATCGGGATGATGGCGAAATTGGTTGTGGAGGTTGGTGGTGTTCCCAGTGTACTTGAGTTTTACAAGACAGTTTTTGCAGATTACATGTTTTTTGTCTAGTTTGTCCTTCCCCTCATCACTCTCGTGGAACCCAAAGTGGGCCCATACTGTGGACTTGTAACAAGCCGGTGCGTCTCTTGTTGTCTTTTCTCTGCCGTTATCAGCCATTTGAGCTAGCTTCTTTACGCACAGGTCGTACGCATGCTTCTTCCGTTCACCTACTTCCGTTCACGTATTTTACCGTCGTTCATTTGATTAGCGCCACCACGAGGAGTCTTGAAATAGTGACTTTGGTAAGATAAATGGTAATGGCGGGGGAATCCATTTAAACGCTTGCATGTTTTAACAAAAACATCGATCTCTCACGCCAGTGAATCGATTACGCATCGCGCGAGGAAGCATCGCGATGCATTGCCGCATCGCTATTTTCGCTCCATTTTGTCTTCCTCTGATGGGCCTGCTTCATCCAATACAACACAATTTTCCATTGCACCTGCTGCTTCCCACACAGCCACTTTGGCTTCGGCAGCCGCTGCCTTTCGTCGGGATAGCGAGCGTTTCTAGCTCAGCATCCCTTCTTACCTTTTCTAGCTGCGCTACTAGGTCTTAAGCTGCTTTCTCTTTCTGGTATTCAGCTTCTCTGTCGGCTTTTTCTTTCTGTAACTCAGCCTCCTTAGCAGCTCTCTATTTTAGCTTTAGCTTCTTGGTCTGCAAATGCAAGGCGTACTTTAGCTGCCCCCGTTTTAGTGCGAGCGTGTATTAATGAGCTAGTTGACAAAGTAGATGACCCTGAACTTCTACTCGCCACTGAAATCTTGTCACTTTGTTTTGCATCCATCTCACCACGATGTACAACACCAGCTTTTCAGTGTCTTTTCACTATGTTGTCCTCACTACAGCGTAGGAACTGCAGCTATAAAACTAGCTAAACTCTTTCTCGCAAAATTATGACTTGAGTCGTAGTAAGCTTTGTAATATTTGCTAGTAATATTTGCTTTGCTAATGTCCCTTACGGCTTTCCGTAGCGTCACAACAAAGTCACGTGATGTACGTAACAACGAGAGTCGGAATCCGGTCGGTGAATAAACACTCAGCACGAGAGAAGTCGTCCTTGCTTTATTAATGTTATAAGTTAACATAGCCAGAGGGCACAGATCATTACAAGCTTTACTTGCTGTTTACTATGCTCTTTACACCATCTTACACAGACAGAGTGAAAACTGCAACGAAAACAATACATACAATCACCATTTTGTCGGTAGCATGCATTTCTTCAAATGTAAATACATGTAAATAAAACCCTTTTAATTACAAACAAATCACGTTTTTTCATGTAAATAACTTTTTTAACATTACCATAACTACTAAAACTATGAAATTATTACATTGCCTCTGTGGCATTTACAGTTTGGATTGGGGTGGATACAAAAGGCATGCGCACAGATTCAGCGGCTTCTTCGAATACATAACAGGAAGTGAACTCTGTGAACGTGGAACTCTTTTACGCTTGACAAACGCTTATCAAAATAAGAGTCTATCCAATATTATGCCTTAAAGGCAACAGACAGAGCTTTACCGACTTTCTGTCTACTCCGCCATTCGCCAAACCGGAAGTCCAACAATTGATTTTTAAAAACTTTTTTTTCAATAGTAGTAGCCTCCTCGCTGCTGGCAATGTTGACTTGCCACGCATCTGTTCACCCATCCATCAATTATCCAAACCGCTTATCCTGCTCTCAGGGTCGCAGAGATGCTGGAGCCTATTCAGGCTTCCGGAAAACACGACCGTCAGTCGCTGCTAACGTTAGCTCTTGGTAGCCTTTCTAGAAATGGAGCAGCAACAAATTCAGCCAGTCTCATCATCATTGAAGGCAAGCGTCTGGGCGCAATTTGGATTTCACAGTCTCCCGGGGAAGAAGGAGCATTCAAATATGCAAGATTTGCAAAACGAAAGTTAAGTATTGTAACGTGCATGGATAAGTAGACACGTTGGTCCCTGACTAACGGGTCGGACCCTTTAGTCGGCTGGTTAACGTTGTCCCTTGCGGTGTGGAAAACACGGGTTCGCGTCCCGGCTGTGGCGGTTCCCGGACTGCCCCCCGAATTCGCTACAGTATTTTGGGAACACTACAAATGTTAGCTTTAACATCAAACGCCATCATCCAGAGTTCAACGAAGTGGAACAACGTCCTCCTGCAACATTAACAAACAACCAATGCACACTGCACCACTTAACAAAACTCCTAGCCAATTCTGAACGGGCAAAACAAACAAACAAAACTAGATCCATCGCCTGTTGTATTTCAAAAGAGCTGCGCCCCTACAGCGTAGTCAACAATGAAGGCTTTAGATTTATGATCCAGACAATTGAGTCAAAGTACAACATACCATCTGTGATGTCTACAAGACACAAGTTGTATTTTTGTAAATTTTTTGTAATGATTTACTATGCCTTTGTATTGAATTGAATTGTTTGTTTAAAATATTCGATAAAGTTAGTTCAAACAGGCCACATCCTGTTAGTCAGTGCATCACTTCCTGTTAGTCAGCGATACCAGAAATGCAGGGGAAGCCGCACTTGTTATTCAGCATGTGAATCCATTCGCATCTACACTCAAGGACTGATGATTCAATGTCGTAAGTTGTTGTGTTTCATAATTTTCACGTTAAAGCTCATACATATATTAAGGGTTATTTGACGAAAAATGTAACAATAAGTTAAGATTATAAAACGTTGTATTTACAAGTATGTACAAGCTAGCTCATGCCTTTGCTAGGCTAATTCAGTACAGTTCTAAGTTTGTAAAAAAAACAACACAAGACTTAGTTTGCTTTTCTGTATTTTTATTATCCTGCAGTTTTCACTCCATGTCATTGTGAAGGAGTAGCCCTTTCTTCAACTACTACGACGACTCTTTTCTTCATCTCGAGTGGAGTTTAGCTTCGTGTTTAGTCTGCGGCTCTTACGCCTTTATGAGAACACTAAACCATTGCATCGTTTTTTTTACTGAGAAAGGTTAGGTTTGCCTTTGTGTGTTCACATTATTGCAATCAATTGATATAACTACATAATCTTATACACACTTTAGAGTGCTTTTATGCCATAATTTGACACACCGGACTAGATCCTGAAATTAGCACCCCTACGTACCAAATCTAGAATTGATTTTGAATCGGGAATCCTTTTGAATCGAAAATCGATTTTTAATCGAATCATGACTCCAAGAATCAAAACTGAATCGAATCATGACATTCCGAAAGATTCCCAACCCCCAAGGTGTGATGATGTCTATGTTGTTGAGCATAGGCTACGTTTGAATGTTTTGGGTCTTTTTTTAAAGAAAATACCTTGAGGTATCTGGTTATACAGCTAATAATTTTAAAGCTACTGTTGTTCATTTTGTTATTTCTAATATATGTGCAAAAGTGATTTGGTAGGCTTTAGCCTAACAGTTGTGATGTTTATTAAAAGCTGAGAGTTTTTTTATCAGCTGAATAAAAAACTTTGTTGCAAAGCAGTTGCATTTAATGGTACAGTATTTTTGCTACATCAAAGTCTCATGTATGAATGTAGAGGAGGAGAACAGAATACAGGAGCGCTACTCCTGTTAAAAGACACAGGGAAGCGTAAAACAACCTCAGCAAAACAAACAACGTATAGGTTCTAAAATAATGATGAGTCAAGTAAATACAGTTTAATTTTGCCCTAGAATAGGTGTACTTATTGCACTGCAAGATGTGTAATTATTGCATTAAGTATCAATGTAATTATGCACTAGAATGTAATTCCATCCATCCATTATCCAAACAGCTTATCCTGCTCTCAGGGTCGTGGGGACAGTGGTGGGACTAGAGTTTTTTTTTAATTGGGGTGGCCAAGGCTATTCAGGGGGGTCCATGATATCATGATAGAAAATTAATGTGTAGGCTAACCCTAACCTGGCGTCTTATAAGCATGAATGCCATTATTGCTGATTAGAGGTGTATGAATGAAGAAACATGATATAATTTACCTTTATTTAACCAGGTTAGTCCCATTGAGATTAAAATCTCTTTTTCAAGCGAGACCTGGCCAAGAATGGAAGCAATACATCAGTTTCAGCACATACTCACATGAAGATAGCCAGTGCTCCGAGTTGGAACCACAGCTCAATTTATTCCTCTCTTTTCTCTCTTTTCTCTCTCTCTCTCTCTCTCTCTCTCTCTCTCTCTCTCTCTCACACACACAGTACTGTACTCGCATACTGTACTGGAGAGACTAAGGTCACAGTTTTCATGGATACACAATCTGGGTGTATGTCTTGAACATCCAAAATATTTTCAGAAAATAAAGCTCAGGCATCAGTGAGATAAGATAACAACTGATTTGTGTGTGACACTTTACGGTTTATTTATGAAAGTGCTTTGACGTACCAGGTATGACCAACTTGTTAAGTCAACAATGTTTTTGTGTGTCTGACTGAAAACACAAGATATGCATGGACAAAATATTTAAACAGAAATGGACTGGAAATAAACTTTTCTTTGCCATTATTTATACAAAGGTACAAGTTTTAAAGCTTCTGCAGGAGGCAAAAAATATTTTACAGCATTGACAAGAAAAAAACAAACAATGTCCATAACAGTACACATAAAACACAAATCTTGCCTTATATCAGTGCACACATCATAGTCTTATGATTATTTCTGAGTCCAGACCATGTTTACAAGGCAATTGATGATCATTTTTTAGAGACATGTTTATTAACCTTTACAATGATGTCCAACTTGTAAGGATCATGCATATGTAGAATGAGCCATGTATCTGCATGCCCAGCTAACATCAGTTCATCTTTGGGCTGCTGCTGAGGATAGAGCTCTTGCCCCACAAGATTATTTCTGTAGTCTAGACCATGTTTTTGAAGGCAATCAATTATCATTTTTGAGTGGAAGATCCATACACAGCCACAACAGCCTGGCACCTCCTCCTCATGCTGGTCACCAACCTGGTCACAAGAGTCTAGAGCTTAACCCAATTAAACACACTGGGATCAGCTTGGACATGTTGTCCATGTTAAAGTGACCAACACAATCAAGCTTGCTGACCTGCAAAGAATCCTAGTTGAGGAATGGAATGCCATCCCACAGCAATGTGTGACCAGGTTGGTGACCAGCATGAGGAGGAGGTGCCAGGCTGTTGTGGCTGCATATGGATCTTCCACCTGCTGTTGAGGCTCCTGATGGTGTATTAAATGATAAAGTGTAAGATTGGAAATATGTCTTGTTTCATCCTTGTTGCTGATTAAAACCAATCCAAAAAAAAAAAAAAAAAAGATACCAACAGTAGAATACACTGCTAAGCATTGGCAGAGTGCTACCCACATTAACAGCCATGCTGCTCATTCCACATATGCTTGATCCCTACAAGCTGGACATCATTGTAAAGGTTGACAAACAGGCTTTCCAATAATATGAAATACAAAGCCAGTTAACACTGTAACATAGGCATAATGGACCAAACACAAATTTTATATTATTTTGAGATTATATTATCAATTTTTCTTTGCTGGTATCATGTTTATGCTCATACATATTATATATTGACTTTTCTAGGCCATCATTTTAGAGTGTACTAGCTAGTAGGACTACACAGTGCAGGTTTTATGACCAGAGGGGACCGCCAAAATGCCCAATTTTCATAGGTATTTAAAACAGCATAATTCTGCTTTTCGTGTGAGAACTGGCAAAATGTTTCACAAACTCATCCATGTTAAGGGAGCGTGCCCTCCTTGACTCAACACTAAGAATTCTGAGGTGACTTAAGCTGTCATCAGCCATTGTTGTCCTAAGGTGGGTTTTAATCAGTTTTAAAGCTGAGAAGCTTCTCTCACAGGAAGCACTGCTGACTGGTGTAACAACAGAAATCTTACAAAGTCGAAATAACTCTTTAGAGACCTCTTTGTATGGTTCTAGAAACACAGCAAAGTCAAGGAGTGTAGACAGTCTATCCATTCCACTTTTCTCTCTCCTTTCAATAAGCCGCTTGGTTTGATCCTTTGGCTGACTCAAATGTCAGAGCAAAGGCAAACAGAGGCTCCTCACTCAAGAATGTTGTACTCTTTGGGTTATGAGACTGGGCCCCTTGCATTATCTCACAAGTCTTCTTTGAAAAATGCCTCTGCAGCTCAGCTGTGACACAGTCAAGCACCTGATAAAAGATAGTCCTTTAGAAGCTCTCGTCATCCCTTTGGTCACTATTTTTCTGTCCTACAGTGCTCATCATAAATGAGACGTGGAATCTTGAGCTTGTAGTAGGCTGTGTCTTACACCCTGTTGAACCCTAATTTTGCAGTGATCTGCAATCTCTTTGACCTCATTCCACAAGTCCCCAAAGTAACCCTCACTTCTGCAGTCCAATAATGTGTCTTTCAGGGCATCTACTAGATCCACAGCCCTTGCTATGTCAAGAGAGCTGGAGTGGAGTGTAACGGGGGCAGTCCTATGCTGTTCTATGCTGGTCAGCCTGCTGCATGCCCGTCACTCTCATCATTAGCTCTGCGTTGTGTTCTAGTTGTGTGGGGCCCCAGGTGTTGTGGGGGGCCCTCAGTCTCTCATCATCATCATCATCATCATGATTAAGGAAGGAGCGGGGACACACAGGACTCTATTTGGCCCACCTTGCCATTTATTTTGGTTTCAAACCCTTCGACAACCGTCCAGTCCTCCAGCGGGAGCGGTGTTTCTTACGGACGTGGGGGTCGAAGTTCAACCACTGCCCGGACTCCACTCGTGTGCGTTAGAAGTAGAAACCGTCCAGGGGACTCCGATGTAAGAAAGGATAAACAAGTATTTTATCCCACAGCTTGCAGTATCTTCTTACAGGGATACTCAAGGTTACGTTCTCCTCAACCAGCAAAACTGTCCCACGGTAAGAAACACGTGTGGCTCGGCTCGATTGCTGCTTGAGACTCCTCCCACAAAACAAAAATGGCCTCTCCCGCGTTCCGTCTTCCGTGTACCCATAAGACCTCTCTCTTAAAGCGACAGTACACGTATATGACGGTCGTTGTAAAACACATAAAAGTAAATAATGACATAAAGTAAAATGTAGTAAACACAAATAACAGCACACAGACAGGATTTGGTGATATTTCATACTCAAACAAAATAAAATAAAAACATTAATTTTAACCTGGTTACATTCACCCCTCCTGAAATTCACCAACATCCTGACAGCAGGATAAAAAGAGAAAGAGGAAAGGAAAAGCCCATCACTGACTACTGGCACAAGTGAAAAGAAGGACCTAGTCCTCCAGTCAACTTAGGAGCTACCTCGGTTACGAGGTCCAGAAAATAATGAGGTTGATCAAGTCTCAGAATTCCCTTAGATCAATGTGACGCCTGATACGCCACACCATGCACTTGGCCCAAAACAACCCTGTCTGATAGACACCTAATAACTCACATTAAACTAGTTTGAATGACTCCAACCTCCATCAAAGTTCAAACCCTCACACTCCGTAGAAATGGCATCTGAGCCATAGATTCTATTAACCTGTTCACTGACCTCACCACCCTCCCTGTGCGTGTCCTAACCCGACCATCGCTCTCTACTTGTGTGCGTGAGACAGTGCGAGCTGCAACATCTGTATCGAGTGAGGGAGGTGCCCCTGTGTGCGAATCAGTGTGAGATATAACACCTACATCGAGTGAGTGTGATGCCTCTATGTGTGGTGCATGTGTGTTGTGTGGTGCGTGTGTGTTGGGTGGAGACTGAGCAGTGGCCCCCACAGGACTGACTACCAGACTAGACGGAATGAACTCTTCCGCTTCTGCCCACTCAGATCTAGGTGAGTCTCCAAGTGATGAGACTGCTAGCCCCACTGCATCCCCTGAGACCGTCAGGCCATCTGCACTGTCCTCCTCATCGGACCCTGCGCAGTCAAGCAACTGACTGGTTGTACTGGACTCCTCACCCTGATCTAACTCAGGAAGGGGCAAGAAGTTGACCTCCAACAAACGGTTCCTGTGCACCACCCTGGTGTGCCCCTCTGCATCCTGAATCTTGTAGACGTGGATATTGGGGTTGACACCGACAACCGTGTACACTCCGTTCTCCCATTTGTCAGCCAACTTTCTCTTCCCTCACTCACTCTGGTTCGCAACCAAAACACGATCCCCGACAGACAGGACAGTGCCCTTGGCATGTCTGTTGTACTGTCGCGCCTGATGCTGCTGCTCAGCCGTGGAGTGCTTCTGAGCGATCTCCATTGCACTCCTTAGACAGGAAAGCAGAGACTGAGCATAAGAGTCATAATCAACAACGTGAGGGTCATGCAAAACCTGCCTGAACATAACATCCACCGGCAGTCTTGGGACACGCCCATACATCAGGAAGAAAGGCGCGTAACCCGTGGTCTCGTGAACAGTGGCATTGTACGCGAGCGTGAGAGAATGGATCTGCTGAGGCCACTGTTGCTTCTGCTGAAGCGGAAGGGAACGGAGCATATTCCCCATCGTGCGATTAAACCGCTCTGTCCCGCCATTACCCATAGGATGGTAGGCCGTCGTGTGGGACTTCGCTACACCCGCCAACCTGAGAAGCTCTGCAATCAGGTTGCTCTCAAAGTTTGTGCCCTGGTCAGAATGTATTCTCTCCGGAAACCCGTAAACACAGAATACATGATCCCAGAGTTTCTTGGCGACCTGCTTCGCTGTCTGATTGGCGCAGGGGAACGCGTGAGCAAGCTTAGTGAAGTGGTCAGTAACCACTAGGACATCGACCGACCGCTGCTTACTGTCCTCAGCGGACCAGAAATCCATACACACAAGCTGCATTGGTGCGGAGGTTTTAATGCTCTCCAGGGGCGCGCAAGCAGCTGGCTCTGGGGTCTTCCCAAACACACATCTCCGACAGCATCTGACATATGCTCTGATATCCCTCTCCATGTCAGGCCAATAAAAACGCTGCCTTGCAAGAGAGAGAGTACGGTCCTGGCCCTGATGACCAGCGTGATCGTGGATGCCAGACAGTGCCTTGTCTTTCAGACTCAGAGGTAAAACATACTGAGACCTCCTCTGCTTGGACACTGGGTCCTTTGTCACCCTGTACAAGACACCATCATTGACTTCCAACTTCTCCCACTGTTTCAACAGCCTGAGGACCTTCTGGTCAGCACCATGTCTCTCACGTCTCGATGGCCGCTTCCGAACAGCGACAAAGGGCAACACCTTGGAGATGCAGGGGTCCTGCTCCTGACTCAACCTGAGCTCCTCGGTGGATAACATTGGCAGTGTATCCTGACCACCCGACAGATGCTGAACGTGCTGGACCAAACTGAGTGCTGTGAATACTGATGCATCAGGCCAGTCACATTTGGCTTGACAAAAAGCCCTGACCTCAGCTGCATCACAAGCAAACCCAGATCGCGCACTACTCACTGTTTGGGACTGGCAACTGAGTCTGAAAACATCCTGCACAGAGTCCCCCTCAACCCCGTCGGCTTCCTGAACAAGGGCCGGGTAGGGCTCCCTAAGTAGCCTCTGACTGACGGGCTTGGAAAAAGGGTCGCGACTCAAGGCATCTGCCACCACGTTTTTCTTCCCTGGCAGGTGTTTGAGATCGAAAGTGTAAGACGCCAACTTAGACACCCAGCGGATCTCACACGCGTCAAGCTTCGGCTTCGTTAGGAGATAAGTCAGCGGATTATTATCTGTCCAAACGGTGAAGCTTTGACCCTTCAGCCAGTGGCTGAACTTTTCACAAACACTCCACTTCAGCGCCATGAACTCCAGTCTATGAGCTGGATACTTCCGCTGTGAGGCACTGAGGGACTTGCTTGCAAAACCAACAGGTCTGGCCTTGGACTCTCCTCGGGGCACTTGAGACAGCACCGCGCCGAGTCCGTCCAAAGACGCATCGACCGACAAAATGAAAGGCACCTCAAAGTCTGGATGGGCAAGCACCACACACTCCAGTAACATCGTCTTCAACAGATCAAATGCTTCCCCACATTCCACCGTCCAGTCTGCGGAGGTAAGCTTACGGAAGCTGCCATGGGGCTTCTTATCCTTAGCTGACCTCCCCCTCCTCTTTTGTCCAGCTGTAAGGGCGAACAGGGGCTTAGCCACGGAGGAGCAGTTCGGGAGGAAATGCTGGTAGTAAAATACCATACCAAGGAAAGATTTGATCCTACGAACAGAAGGCGTGCACCCATCACCTTCCATGAGATCCTGCACTGTCATGTTGGAGATGACCTCTACTTTGGAGGGATCGACAGACACACCTCCGCCATCAACCACGTGGCCCAAAAACCGCACCCGCTTCTGCAGCAGATGACACTTTTTCGGAGCCAGTTTCAAGTTGTTCTCCCTCAACCTCTGAAACACAGTGCGGAGCCTCGACAGAGCCTCAACCTCTGACGGCGCGAAGACAAGAAGATCATCAAGATAGCACAAAAGCTTCGTGAAGTTCAGATCCCCAAAGATCCCAATCATCATTCTCATGAAGGCTGCAGGGCTATTACAAAGGCCCTGTGGCATGCGATTGTATTCATGCAACCCAAGGGGAGTCGTGAAAGCAGTGTACTTCTTGTCATCTTCATGCATTGGGATGTTGAAGAAGCCAGAGGTGAGGTCCATCGTACTAAAGAGGCAGTTACCACCCAGCGCGGCAAGACAGTCCGACTGGTGTGGCAAGGGATGAGCGTCTTTCAAGGTCCGAGCATTCAGCCATCTGAAATCAGTGCAGATCCGAAGCCCGCCATCCTTCTTCCACACCATAACCAGCGGTGAAGCGTATGCGCTCGAGGACTTCCAGATAATCCCTTTCTCCTCCATATCAGTGAGAACCTGTCTCAACTTCTGATAGTGGGCTGGGGGAACCCTCCTGTAGGGCAAGCGAAAGGGGCGCTCATCCACCAGATGGATGCGATGTGTGTATCCTGTGACCTCGCCACAGTCCAGAGAGTCCCTGGAGAAGATGTCATGGTACTCGGTGAGCAGCTGAGTGAGCTGGGACTTGCATGCCTCACTAACCTGACAGGAGCTGAGGTCAATGTCACTGAGTCCGAGCTCTGACAAACTCCTAGCCGGCTGGACAGGGGGACAGGCACTATCTGTGGCGTTGGACTCATGCCTCCCTGCAACTGATTGCAGTCCCTGGAAAACATTAAAGTCCTCAATCGCCAAGCGTGGAAACACATCAGCCAACTTGCAGTTCCTTTTCAGTGTGATGGCTTTGTCAGATGGATTGACAACAGTCATGGGTACCCACCTATCACCCCAGAGCGGTGTGACAAGTCGACCTACGAGGACACTGCGTAGCATGGCCTTGGAGTCTGTCGGCTCCACAACAACAGTGCTTCCAGCTGACATAGGCACCTTAGCAGGAAGTCTGCCCCAGACTAAGTGCTCGTGCCTCGGTAAGAGTGTCACGGCCTGGGTGAGCTTAACAGTACCTATCTTCTCAGGAACTGCACCACCCCTCCAGCGCTCTACATTCGTGAACATGGACAAGAACTGTTCAACGTCAGGACTAGACGGATGTTCCTGTCCGGACGCGATGTCCCAGTACTCAGTACCACTCTTGAGTACATGGGCCACATGTTTAATGACGTTTGTGCCGACTATCAGATCATCATGCTGACCGGGCACGACCAGAGTGGGTATGACAAAGGAAACACCATAAAGCTGCATGTTGAGGTCATAAAAACCATCAGGCCTAGTCTCTAGACCACCGCAGCCAATCAAGACAATGTTCTCTTCAGGCTGCTGCTTCTCAGGTAAAACACCCCCAGAGCGGAGCTTCTCTACTGCATTTTCACTGATACTGCATGACATAGAGCCAGTATCCAACATGCCATTAAGCTGCACACTCTGGTTGACAAGAACAGGAGCATAGAACAAGTCACTGAAAGCCTGAATCCTCTGTGTCGCCTGAATGACCATACGCGAACCCTGAGGTGCTTTGGCACACTTGTCTTCATACAAGTGAGCCAGGTCGGAGACATCAGTGAGGGATACATCTACTTTACCCACACCATCCCTCTCTAGGTGTGGGTTTAGTAGTTTAACGGACGAGACTGACGACCAGCTCTTCCACCAGGCTGAGAACGGAGCTGGTTGGGCGGCTGAGGGTGAGGACAGTCCCTCTTCCAATGACCAGGAGACAAACAGTTTATACATCGGTTCTCCCGGCTGCAGTGGGAAAATGTGGAGTGATCCGGAGACTTACAAATCCTGCACAACCTCTGTGGTGCGTCTGGCACCCGCCCTACGGCGTTAGCTGGCGGTTGAGTCAGCGTCGGTGTCCGGACTGCAGCGCTAACTGGAACCTGAGTCTGCATTGTGACCAAACGGTCTAGCAAGCTCACCAAACTCCTCATATAGTCATCACCGCCAGAGACAGGTGTGGGAGACGGTGCGGGAGACGGTGTAGGAGACCTTGCAAAAAATGGTATAGGAGATGACGCATGAGCCGGAACGGGAGATGGCACCACCGGCACGGTCGTGTTCAAGTCGGGAGCCATGTCGACTACAGGGACATGAACCTGTGAATGGAACCTACGCTCTACCGCGCCTGCTTCACGTTGTCCACCTGCAGCAACACGGGACTTCCTCTCCAGCATGTGCTCATCAAGCCTCTCCTGAATCTCGCTAGCAGACCATTTCCCTGCGGACTTGAACTTAAAAACATTGGCAAGAGACTGATCTGGACAGTGTTTGATAAACATCATGCTTACCTCGTGGCTTGGCTCTTCAATACTACGGCCCTGCCACTTCAAGCATTCGTCAGCCACCTCCACTGTCTTATTAAGCCTAATCCAATACTCCATAGCGTCCTCACCTGGCTTGGGCAGCGTACTGTAAAAGTCCGCCAGGGGCATGCTCGAGTATGTGAAGTCACTAAAGTGTTGCTTCAGTACATCAAAAATAATGTGGGGGTTCGCTATGTGGTCGACAGATGTGTTGCGCAGCTTTATCCTCACCACGTCCCCTGCTTTCCCCATAAGCTTAGCTAGAATATCATGTGACTGCTCACTAACTGGAATGGCTCGCTTCCTCAAATACAAAGTCATAAGGCTCTCCCACTCATGAACTGTAAACTTATCAGAGCTATCGCCCCTGAAAATAGGAGGCTCCCTAGCGTCTGTTTGCATTACTACTCTAACACTAGGAGCTGTCTCCAAACGCTGTTCAGCAGACCTAGCACTGTCTGTGTGTGTGTTTCTAAGCACTTGTGTTTCCTGCAGCTTAGCAGTGATTGACTCTCCTATCTTCTCTGCTAACCGAGTAATGAGCATGGCTAACCCTCCCACTGGCTGCTCGCTTTTACCTAGCACAGCCCCTTCGCTGATACCTGGCCTGGCCCGTTCTACGTAGCGTGTGGAGGTGAACTGAGGAGTGCCAAATGTGGTCGGGTCTCTAGGTCCTGGTGCTCTGGTGTCTGGTTCCCCACCCTCTAAGAGCTGCCCGAAACTCCTACCTACACCTAGCCGTAAACCCCCACCCACATCTAACTGGTACCCCCTCTCCATAGCACACTGGCGATCCAAAAGATCCTGATCAGCAATGTTACCCCCACCTACGTACGAACCACCCTCTGCCATGTTCCTACCTCTAACACTCAGATAAAATAAAAAATAAAATAAAAAATTGAAAAGCTCAATTCATTTAAATAATTGAATCTAGAAATCACTAAGAGATTGAAACAATCACACACAATCAACAAATTCACCAATAGATTATTCACATATGCACATATCCAGTAGTTTAGATCAATAGAGTCCTTCAATCACATCAACATTAACCTTTTTTTCCTTTTTTTTTCGTGTGTTTTTCTTCCTTCAGTATATACAAATGTCCTGTTCACAAGCCCAGTCCATGGTAACCACAGCTATGACTGTCTAGTGTCCACACAGCTCAACTCCAGTCCACTGTAACATGAGTGTACAGTCTATAGAAATACCTGAGGACGTCTGGGGCTTGATGACGACAGCAGCCTCCCGCGGCGAGCAACTGCTGTCACTCTCAGGATCCAGGAGGGTCACGGCACCAATGTAACGGGGGCAGTCCTATGCTGTTCTATGCTGGTCAGCCTGCTGCATGCCCGTCACTCTCATCATTAGCTCTGCGTTGTGTTCTAGTTGTGTGGGGCCCCAGGTGTTGTGGGGGGCCCTCAGTCTCTCATCATCATCATCATCATCATGATTAAGGAAGGAGCGGGGACACACAGGACTCTATTTGGCCCACCTTGCCATTTATTTTGGTTTCAAACCCTTCGACAACCGTCCAGTCCTCCAGCGGGAGCGGTGTTTCTTACGGACGTGGGGGTCGAAGTTCAACCACTGCCCGGACTCCACTCGTGTGCGTTAGAAGTAGAAACCGTCCAGGGGACTCCGATGTAAGAAAGGATAAACAAGTATTTTATCCCACAGCTTGCAGTATCTTCTTACAGGGATACTCAAGGTTACGTTCTCCTCAACCAGCAAAACTGTCCCACGGTAAGAAACACGTGTGGCTCGGCTCGATTGCTGCTTGAGACTCCTCCCACAAAACAAAAATGGCCTCTCCCGCGTTCCGTCTTCCGTGTACCCATAAGACCTCTCTCTTAAAGCGACAGTACACGTATATGACGGTCGTTGTAAAACACATAAAAGTAAATAATGACATAAAGTAAAATGTAGTAAACACAAATAACAGCACACAGACAGGATTTGGTGATATTTCATACTCAAACAAAATAAAATAAAAACATTAATTTTAACCTGGTTACAGGAGCATGTCAAAAAGACATTTGGCATCACCTAGTACTTTACAAAAGGTAACTAAAAGCCCTATGAAGTGTAAATCTATCTGACAAAGAAGGCCCTTTGCCTCCACTGATCTATCGCCGCTATTTTCAAGTGCAATATCCTGTAGCAGTCTCAGAACTGCTGGAAGCCTGTCCCTCAGGCTGCAGCATGTCATGTATCTGCATGCCTATCTAGTATCAGTTAGTCTTTATAGTTCCCTGGGCTGCTGCTGAGGCTAGAGCTCTTTCTGAACAGCAAGCCACTTGAGATGCACATATGAGCCAGATACAAAATTATAAAGTTTCTGCAGAAGAGAAAAAAAGTTAACTGTTTCGGGCACAGATTTTACAGCGTCAACAAGAACTAAGTTCAAACAATGGGCATTATAGTGCACATAAAAAGCAAATCTTGCACTACTTTTGATTTGTGCAGCCACACCAGAATGCTTACCACTCATGACGGAAGCACCATCATACCCTTGCCCCACACTGTAGTCCAGTCCGTGTTTTTCAAGGCAATCAATAATCTTTTTTTTAGAGACCTGCAGCATCTAAGCTTTCAGCAGACTTAAATTGTAAAACGCTCTAGTGGATGGTCCCGTTGTAATAGTATCTCACAACTAAAGACATTTGTTCCTTTTTCTTCAGATATTTTGTTTCATCTGCAATTACACTGAGCACTTCACTTGATTTCACTTCTCTCATTATTTCACTTTGTACCATCTCAGCTAATGTCTCAAGAACTTCGTTCTGTATTAGGTGGCTTGTGTACTTGGCATTGCCAGTTTCGTTCATTCTCTCCTCTATGAGAAGATCATGCTTTGCTATTTCTTCTAAGATTGTTAAAAAATTGCCCTTGTTGTGAGAATCATCATCAGACTCTTGATGACCTCTCCGCGCTATATTTTGAGTGGCAGTTAATAGGAGCACATCTGCAATAGATTTCATGTAAGTTCAGTTTTCCTCAACTTTCTTTTTACGGTCCTCATTTATGCTATCCAGGATTGAGGAGTTGCTTTCTCTGGCCCTTTTATGTTGATTCCATGCATACATTGCATTAATATGCTTAAAACCAGAATCTTTGAACAGTCCCTTTTTCCAATTACAAAAGCCTGAGTTTGATGTGAAGGCAGATTGAGGTGTATTTGGCAGTGAAAAAATGCCTACAGGCAAAACAATAGGTTGAATATCGACTAACAGAATATTCAACCCATGGATTTTCTATGTACCAAGAGCTGTTAAAACCCTTCTTCCTTGTACCATGCTGTGTCCTAGGAAGTGGCGTCAAAGATGGCTGTACAGGACCCTCGTCTCTGGATCTTGATATGTCTGGAATACACATTAAAAAAAAATTCATATCTCTATGGAAATGTGTAATTAAAGAATCAACAAGATTGCATACGAACAGTTGCCAACAAAAATTTGTAGTTTTTAAGTAGAGGCCTAGAACAACACTCCTTGATGCAGTTGCACCTGGAAAGGGCTCGATGTCTCCCTCGATGTCTCTCTCAGAAGCAGAGGTCTCTGTGTCATCATTAATGCAAGAATCATCAGTGTATAATCACAATACAAATGCCACAGCCATTAAAACAAAAACACAAGAATCAACATAGTGAGGCTCAATCTGACAAAAATAAACTATTGTTGCTAGTTGAAACTAAACTTAAATTCTGAACTGGGCATGTGACTGGCTGTCTGGTAGATACTCTGACCTGATGGTGGAGGACTACGCTCCTGGGCCTGTGAAGCCTGACCACACTGACTCTCAGCATTACTATCCTCGGGTAGGGAGCTGCTGTGGGGTCTGGTGGTTATGCAAGGGCTGGAGGCTGTGACCACCTGATCTGATTTTTTCTTTTTTATAAAGAAATTTGAAATTCCCTTTCTTTTCATGACTTTTTGACCCTATGCAAAAATAAGACTGTGGCATTAGCTCTGGAACACATTTACCCATCTGAAATAATCAGGGACTAATCTTAACCATCCCACATAAATCACAAAATGAACTGATATAGCGCAGTTAATACATAATATATTATATTTCAGTAAAATTGTGTAATATTTATGCCGGATGGTCAAGATTAGCCTTGGATTGTTTCAGATGGTTAAACGTGCTCCACAGCTAACGTTGATGCTGCTGTAATAGGCCACGTTGAGTAACGCTAGCTAGCTATAATTTATCAGACTAATCTTAACCATCCGATGTAAATATCAAAAATGAACGCTGATATAGCGCAGTTAATACACAATATATGATATTTTAGTAAAATTGGGTAATATTTATGATGGATGGTCAAGATTAGCCTTGGATTGTTTCAGATGGTTAAACGTGATCCACAGCTAACGTTGATGCTGCTGTAGTAGGCCACATTAAGTAACGCTAGCTAGCTATAATTTCTCAGACTAGTATTAATCATCCTACATAAATATCACAAAATGTACTATGATACGGCACAGTCAGTACACATTATATGATATTTCAGTAAAACTGATATTTATGTAGGATGGTCAAGATTAGCCATTGATTGTTTCAGAGGGTTAAACGTGCTTCACGGCTAGCTAACATTAATCCTGCTGCTGTATAGGTAAGATTTTCGCTAGCTATAATTTATCTAGCGCACATTTCCCTTTTTGAAACAATCAGATGCTAATCTTAACCATCCCACATAAATATCACAAAATGGCCTAAACCAATGCAAGTTTATTTAAAACTTACTTCAACATATATTGTTCTTTCACGTAGATCCCATTGTGTGTAGTGGCATGAACTCTGGAAGTATTGTCCTCGTCCTCGATATTAAAAAGACGCCAATAAATAAAAATTTGGGGTGGCACCTGGGGTGGCCAATCAGATATCAGGGGGCACGTGCCACCCTGGACACCCCTCTGGCTCTGCCAGAACATGGGGATGCTGGAGTCTATCCCAGCAGTCATTGGGTGGCAGGCAGGGAGACACCCTGGACAGGCCACCAGGCCATCACAGGGTATTATGTATTCAGATACACAGAGTTTATCTTTTTATTTTGGCAGTTAGACTCTACCGAGACCAAACGTCTCCGTAGAACTCTGCCTGTGAAGGTAAAGTCTAGATGCGTGTGGTGGTTGAGACCCTGGAGGTGGATACCCCAGACAAATTAAGGTTTTATTGGGGAGGTGATAGGGTGGGGGTGGAGATGGGTTGTGCTGCTAGAATGTAATTTCGCTCCATTATTACCGACAGGTATCAATCTCTTTATTAAAAGTACACAGTAAAATAATGTGTTTTCCCTGTGGGACGGGAGAAGACGCAAAATCAATGGAATCCTACTGTGTGGGCCTGAATGGTCAGAATGTTTGCGGGAGTGGGCGGGAGTGGACAAGCACATCGTGGAGTGTAACACGCATATTGCGGGTGCAGGCGGTAATGGTCAGAAATCCAGCGGGAGCGGGATTAAGAAAACAGTTCCGTGTAGGGCTCTAGCAGCAGGTATTCTTCTCCGGTACAAGATCAATAAAATTAGGGCATGTTCAGACAATTACCAGAGGAAGCGTTAGAAATGGTGGTGAAACTCATCAACAAGATATGGACAGAAGGAATGTTACCTGTTAAGTGGAAGGTGGCTTTACTTTTACTGTTCAGTAGACCAGGAAAAGATACAACAAATGATGGGAATTACAGACCAATAGCACTAACCTCCCAGTTGGCTATCATATTTTTTCGAAAAAAAGAAGGTTGTTCAATGAGAGTGGCTTTCAGAAAGGAAGATCTACAGCAGATGCTCTAATTAAAGTAAGTGATGAAATTGAAAAGACACTCAAGATGAATGAAATGATGGCTATAATTTTCTTTAATGTAGAGAAAGCATGTGGAGAAAAGGTCTTTTAGCTAAAATGAACAAACTAGGCTTAGGTGGAAGGTTATATAACTGGGTGAAGGATCTTCTATCAAATAGAACTACTACTACTACTTGCGGCTGCTCCCGTTAGGGGTCGCCACAGTGGATCATCCATTTATTTCTTCCTGTCCTCTGCATCTTCCTCCATCACACCAGCCACCTGCATGTCCTCCCTCACCACATCCATAAACCTCCTCTTTGGCCTTCCTCTTTTCCTCTTCTCTGGCAGCTCCATATTCAGCATCCTTCTCCCAATATACACAGCATCTCTCCTCCACACCCAAGCCATCTCAATCTTGCCTCTCTTGTTTTGTCTCCAAACCATCCAACCTGAGCTGTCCCTCTAATATAATCGTTCTTAACCCTGTCCTTCTTCATTGCTCCCAATGAAAATCTCAGCATCTTCAACTATGGCACTTCCAGCTCCGCCTACTGTCTTTTGGTCAGTGCCACTGTCGCCAAACAATATAACATAGCTGGTGTCATGGTGTGTGATCTGGGCTCTCCCATCCCCTGATTGGTGGCTTAGTTCACCTGCGTCCGTGTGCCTGAATGACCCTGATGGCCCGGCTTCACTCACCTCCCCCTTCTCCGATTGGCTGCCCGGTTTCTGCCCGGTCCTGCACGCCTGCGCCAAATCTTCCTGATTGGCCTCCACGGGGTATATATGCCCCTTGGTTGTTCTGCCCTTTTTCGGTTCGCTTCACTTACACTCTGAGACACACAGAGACTTTGTTTGCCAGAGTGCCGCGTCTGTTGTCAGCGCTCCCCGTTGTCTGTTCCTACCATTTTGTTCCTGCAGCGCGTAAGTTTGGTCTCGTTCCTGCTGTGAGCTTTCCCCGCTGTTTGTACCTACTATTTGTCATTTCCCGGTAATAAAAGAGTTGTCCGCACTCGGGTCCTCTCCCCACTACTTCCGTGACAGCTGGTCTCACAACCATCTTGTAAACCTTCCATTTAACTCTTGCTGGTAACCTTCTGTCACAAATCACTCCTGACATTCTTCTCCACCCTGCCTGCACTCTCTTCTGCACTCTCCGTTACTTTGGACAGTTGACCCCAAGTATTCCAACTCATATGCCTTCGTCACCTCCACTTCTTGCTTCTTCACCATTCCGCTGTCCTCCCTCTCATTCACGTTTATGTATTCTGTCTTGCTCCTTCATTCCTCTTCTCTCCAGTGCATACCTCCACCTCTCCAGGCTCTCCTCAACCTGCACCCTACTCTTGCTACAGATCACAATGTCATCCGAAAACATCATAGTCCATGGAGACTCCTACCTGATCTCGTCTGTCAACCTGTCTATCACCACTGCAAACAAGAAAGGGCTCAGAGCCAATCCTTGATGTTATCCCTCCTCCACCTTGAACCCATCTGTTATTCCAACTGCACACCTCACCATTGTCACACTTCCCTCATACATATCCTGCACCACTCCTACATACTTCTCTGCAACTCCCGACTTCCTCATACAACACCACACCTCCTCTCTTGGCACTCTGTCATATGCTTTCTCTAAATCCACAAAGACACAATGCAACTCCTTCTGGCCTTCTCTATACTTCTCAATCAACATTCTCAAAGCAAACATCGCATCTGTAGTGCTGTTTCGTGGCATGAAACCATACTGCTGCTCGCTAATCCTCACTTCTCTTAACCTAGCTTCTATTACTCTTTTCCATATCTTCATGCTGTGGCTGATCAACTTTATACCTCTGTAGTTGCTGCAGTTCTCCACATCGCCCTTATTCTTGAAAATCGGTACCAGTATGCTTCTTCTCCACTCCTCAGGCATCCTCTCATTTTCCAAGATTGTGTTAAACAATCTAGTTAAAAACTCCACTGCCATCTCTCCTAAACATCTCCATGCCTCAGCAGGAATGTCATCAGGACCAACTGCCTTTCCACTCTTCATCCTCTTCATAGCTGCCCTCACTTCCTCCTTGCTAATCCACCGCACTTCCTGATTCACTATCCCCACATCATCCAACCCTCTCTCATTTTCTTCATTCATCAGCCCCTCAAAGCACTCCTTCTACCTTCTCAGCACACTCTCCTCGCTTGTGAGCACATTTCCATCATCCTTGATCACCCTAACTTGCTTCAAATCCTTTCCAGCCCGGTCCCTCTGTCTAGCCAATCGGTACAAGTCCTTTTCTCCTTCCTTAGTGTCTAACCACTCATACAACTCACCATCCACCTTTTCCTTTTCCTTTGCCACCTCTCTCTTTGCTTTATGCTGCATCTCCTTGTATGCCTGTCTACTTCTTCATCTCTCTGATTATCCCACTTCTTCTTTGCCAACCTCTTCCTCTGTATACTTTACTGTACTTCCTCATTCCACCACTAAGTCTCCTTGTCTTCCTTCCCCTGTCCTGATGACACACCAAAACCTTTCTAGCGGTCTCCCTCACTATTTCTGCAGTGCTTGCCCAGCCATCTGGCAATTCTTCACTACCACCCAGTGCCTGTCGTAACTCCTCCCTGAACGCCACACAACAGTCTTCCTTCTTTAACTTCCACCATTTGATCCTTGGCTCTGCCTTCACTCTCTTCCTCTTCTTGGTCTCCAAAGTCATCCTACAGTCCACCATCCGATGCTGCCTAGCTACGTTCTCCCGTGTCACTACTTTGCAGTCTCCAATCCCTTTCAGATCATGCCTTCTCCATAAGATATAGTCCACCTGTGTGCACTTTCCTCCACTCTTGTACATCACTCTGTGTTCCTCCCGCTTCTTGAACTATGTATTCACAGCCATTTCCATCCATTTCGCAAAATCCACCACCATCTGTCCTTCCGCATTTCTCTCCTTGACACAATACCTACCATCACCTCCTCATCACCTCTGTTCCCTTCACCAACATGCCCATTGAAGTCTGCTCCAATCACCCCTTTCTACTCCTTGGGTACACTCTCCACCAATTCATCCAACTCATTCCAGAATTCTTTTCTCTTCCATCTCACACCTAACTTTGCGGGACATATGCGCTAATAACATTCATCAATACACCTTCTATTTCCAGCTTCATATTTATCACTGCCTGACACTCCCTTCACCTCCAGCACACTCTTGACATACTCTTCCTTCAGAATTACCCCTATCCCATTTCTCCTCCCATTCACACCGTGGTAGAAGAGTTTGAACCCACCTCTAATGCTCCTGGCCTTACTCCACTCCCACCTGGTCTCTTGCACACACAGTATTACCTGCCTTTCTTCTTTCCATCATATCAGCCAGCTCTCTCTCTGGGGCCGTGCCTATAGTCCCCGGGTCCTATATTCCCCAGGTCCCATATTCCCCGTTTTCCCCTAAAAAGGTCCTATAAACCCCGTTGCAATAGACACCGGGGAACATAGAACCCTCTTTTGGAAAAAGGGTCCTATATTCCCCGCTGTTTCCAGGGGGACATAGGACCTTTTTCCAAATAAAGGGTCCTATATTCCCCGCTATTGCCAATCGAGGAACAAACCGGGGAACTTAGAACCCTTTTTGCAAATTATTTCCTTAACGGGTCCAAACTAATAAAAACTGGGGTCATGGCTGAGATGTAGGCTACGACAATCTATTCCTCCGCTGATTAAATTAGGCCGTATTACCATTGTTGGCTGTTGTATATCGCAGGCCACCTTGAGTGCGTATCCAAATTCGGCCTAGAGGAGGCTGTAATTTGCTTTATTATTTCTTACCAATATTTACTGCAGTAGGCCTAGTTAGTTGGCTCTCCGGCTCAGCATGGACAGTCGGCAATCAACGTAAGTTTGTCTTGCAGTAGGCCCGCCTACCAGTATAACCTAGCCATTTCCACCTTCGCTCAAAGTTCAATTTGCACAGCACTGGACACTTCAGCCACTTTCTTGTTACTTTGCAGTTCGTTTTCCATATTAAATCACTTGGCAGACTTTCTTTCAAAAAGACTTTAATGATGAACTTTTTAGGCAGAGAACTTAGACCAGGACTTGGGAATTTAGGACCAGCACAAAGTATCCATCAACGGGGGCCGCCTACCTTACACAATAGGCTAATTGCCTAATAATAATAATATGTGCTTCTCAAAAAACTAAAGGCTTGTGGAGGTGCTAAACCAAAAACATGAATCAAAGACGAACATCAAAGGATGTAAGGTAACACTCACCAAATGGTAAAAAAATAACAGAGGCAGTCCTCTATTTCACCATTTTATTGTTTGGCATCAGTCATTAAGGTTTCTGAAGAAGACTACCCGGCCAAGTTAATGACTGATGCCAAACAATGAAATGGTAAAATAGAGAATTGTGTCTTTTTTTTCATTTGATGAGTGCTACCTTACATCCTTTGATGTTCTTCTTTAATAATAATAATAATAATAATACCCTAATAACAAATAACAATTACAGGCATAATACTATCAATAGTAACACTGATAATAGGCTATTAATAACAAAATGCTTCTAGTAAAAGCTTGGCTGAAAAAGGGTTGGTCTATGGCAGAAGCCCCCCAGAAAAGGCATGGTCTAAAACAAAAATCTCCAAGGCCTAACTAGCCTAACGTTAAGGCTTTTTTCTTCTTCAAAAAAGCAAAATGAGTAGTCCTAGCCCATTAGGCTACTCAACAAAGAGGGGCTAAAACCTCTACTCAGCCTATCTGAAAATGTGATGGCTTACAGCCCTCCAATATGATTCCAAATCTCTGTGACCAGCATCCAGTTGACCCTTGAGCCGCAGGAGACGGGCCTCCAACCTCCTCCACTTGGGCTTCCGCCTTGGGGGAGCATCTCCTTGCTCCGCCATCTCCAGCCTTTCCTCTGCCAGGGTTTGCTGGTCCTTAATGTGGCGCAGAAACATCCAAAGGGATGGGTGGCGCACTTGGACCGCATCATTTAGAGTGCGATGATAAGCTACAAAAACAAAAACAAGAGGTTAATCATGTAAACTGTTAAAGAAACGTGAATATGCTGAACATGTTGACAGTGGCTTGATAAACATGAATGCATAATACAGCTTTAGGAGTGTAGGCCTTTGTGTGATGTAGACCTCCAAAAATTATGCTGGATTGTGTTAAACTGATTTTTAAAATGAAAGTTAAATACATAGCCTATGGTGAATTCCACAGCTAATTGATGGAAACAATGTAGATTCATCAAGCTTTAAGAGTATCCAAAGCAATGGTTGACTGTGAGTCCTACACCGATGCTATATTATTTTTTTAAATAATGATACAAATAATCGACTAAAAACAGTATAGCCTAATTTACACAACCATAATCATACAATTGGCCTACGTTATCATAGCCTGCACGCTTCTGTGGTGTCGCATGAAAATGTTAAGTGTGTTATGGACCACACATCAAAAATAAAGTCTGTTCGCTGATTATTCAATAAATCAGAAAATAAGTCTTAGTCACTTACACTCAACGTGGTTGTTGGTCCTTTGCTCCATGTTGCGTGCATAGACGTTCCACATTGGATGTGGGAAGAGGGCTCCATCGTGGACGTATGTGTTCCCGACATACTGCAGGAAGTCATGCAGCTCTGGATGGTCCCGCTGGACGCGCCTCGTGTATGGGTGGTGAACGAGCAGGGCGAAGTTGCCTTGAACTGTGTCCAGTGGTAGGTGGCCGAGTGCCATCACCTTGCGGATGACTGCTGCCAACTGAAGGTCATCCCGGAATGCAGTAGTCAGTCCAAGTCTTTGCACCCTCTTCCACAGGGCTTGACTGAAATGGAAGTAGCATCCACTCACTTGTGCCCTTGGAAGTTCTGTTTCCAGCGCATTGATAAGCGCCTGTTCAAAGTCGCATATGACCTTTTGAGGTGCCCAGTGGTGCTGCGTAATCCTCCTGGTTTCCCGTTTGATGCAATCGAGCACCTGCCGGTAGTGCCCAATTGTGCGCTGGCCCATCAGCGCATGCACAAGAGGGATAACGAAGCCATGCATGTTTCCAAGTACTGTAAAAACTTGGCTGAAGGGGCGGGGGCCCGTTCTGAACGTTGCATCCATATATACGGTTCCACAGCCTCGCAGCTTCCTGATGTTTCCCTCTGTGGCAAACACAGCGATAGCCCACTCGTTGTCTTGGTGCAGGAGGAACTGTTCCCTGTCCCATGTTTCAGCCCATGCACCTTCGATGACGACATCCTCAAGTGTAGCTGGAATCGGGGGCGTGACTGCTGCGCGTGCTCTGGCCATAACAGTCCTTACAGACTGGAATCCTTGTGGTGGTGGTCTGTCGCCGCCACCTTGGATTTGACGTTGCCGATGCTGCAGGACCCTTTGCGCATTATAGATCCTTCTGATTGGGACTGTTGGCTCCCTCGCAACTTCTGCAATCACCCCCTGTCGGAATTCTGCACGGTGCACCATTTCTCCGTCAGGGGGATGCACGTGTTCCCCAACATCGTGCACAATAATGTTAGCATCCACGTCCTCCACTTCAAATCTATTTGTGATCAGTGGCACTCTACAGTTCCACCTCCAGCACCTCCATCTAATGGTGTCTTGATTGGTGCGGTGCTTCTGTTATCTGAAGTTCTCATGTACCAACACTTTGCCCCCTCGATCACCATCCATAACTATCGCCATTGTTTGTCTTCTTGTAGGCTAGTAAGCACATGACAGTGAGTCCACGAGTTATCGCCGATAACAACCGATTGTTGCAAATTGTTGCAAGTTGGCGGGCGGTTTAGACATTGGTGAATTTTGATCATGTGGTTTAGAACGCCAGGAAACTTGCGTGCAGATGACCACACATCCACGACAAGTTTTAAATATTTCCAAACTCGAAATCATGTGTGCATTTGGCTATTTATAAATTATTTTTCGAGCAATATGTGTTTTGTGATTCAGCTTTAGCGTTGTTGATTAGCCTTTCATTCATATTTTGTCAAAAAGGCGTATTCATTAGCCTAGGCCTATGTCCCGTTATTTCTGTAGCATACAGCATCTTGGAATCTTAAGAGACCAGGCAGATATTGTTATTATTTTGTTATTACCATGCTATATTAGCCTACTTTATAATTATAAATATTTCAATTATCCAATTTTTAGCATTTCTAATATAAGGCTATATTGTTATTATTATTATTATTATCATCATCATCATCGTCATCATCATTATTATTAGGCTATTATTATTATTATTATTATTATTGTCATTATTATTATATTATTATTATTATTATCATTACAATTATGATGCTTAAAGGGCCTTACTGAGCAGATGGTTTCTATCTAATATCTGTCAGATGCTTTTCCCAATAAGCTGGTGTGGTTATGATGGGAACGACGGCTTTCTAGCGAACATAGAAGAAGTGGGTCGGAATTGGCCTATTGTCGATATCAGCTAGCTTTCGCAGGAGTCTATCCCTGGTACAATGCACGAGACCTCTGGGAGATGGACTGCTGAGGACGGAACACAACACCCATCCTCAGCTCCCAGCACTTCTCGCACAATGTGCTACTCATACGCTGAGTTGGCGGCACCCGGGATCGAACTCACAACCTTGCGATCCGTAGGCGAGAGCTCTACCGACTGAGCTACGCCCGGGTACAATTGCCCAAGAAGCATAGGCTTACTATATTACATTCAGACACAGACGAGCCAGCTCACCTACTCGGCGAGGCGCATTTTCCTCGATAAGTAACACATTTCACGCATAAATATCAGAGAACTACCGGGGTGGGTTATGCGCCCAAATATAGGCTATAGCCTAATAAGTTGAAATTGGTTTAGTGTCGAAAGTTTCCACATACTTTAGCCAACCTGGACTTTGTGAATTCGTTTTTGTGATATAAAAATAGAAATCGTATGATTCATTGTCTTCTTAATAATCTGCCCTAAATAATGCATTATTGAAAATGCACTTTTTGCGCCAAACAGCGTCAAACCTGCTGACCGGGAACATAGGACCTTTCTTTATAAAAAGGGTCCTATGTTCCCCGGGTGCCCTAGGGGAACATAGGACCCTTTTTATAAAGAAAGGTCCTATGTTCCCCTGCACATACAAAACGGGGAACATAGGACCCTTTTGGGGAAAAGTGGGGAATATAGGGCCTCTGTATACAAAAAGGTCCGATATTCCCCGGTCTCATACAAAGCGGGGAACATAGGACCCGGGGACTATAGGACCCGGGGACTATAGGGAGGACCCCCTCTCTCTTTACCAGTCATAGTGCCAACATTGAAAGTTCCGACACTCACCTCCACACTCCTACCCTTCCTCCTCTCCTGCTGCCTCTGGACATGCATTCCCTCTCTCCTCCACCCAACAGTAGCATAGTTTCCGCCGGCACCCTGCTAGCCAACAGTACTGGTGGTGGTCGTTATTAACCCGGGCCTCGACTGATCCGGTATGGAAATCCGATTTATGATCCACATATTTGATTTGGCAAAGATTTTATGCCGGGTGCCTTTCCTGATGCAACCCTCCTCATTTATCTGAACTTGTGCACTAAGAATGCACTGGCTTGTGCATCCTCAGTGGCTGAGTTCAAAATAGTGCTATATGCTGGTCACCAAAAAAACAAAACAGGTAATGGGAAGGGGTTAACACTATATAGCAAGCCCATAGAAAGAGTTAAAGTATTTAAAACATTAGTTTATGGATTGATGAAAAATATACATGGAAGAATCATATTAATCATATTGAAAATACTGACACCTTTGCGTCCAGGTGGCATCGCAGTCTCTTCCGTTGCCTATCAACACAGGGAAATCGCCGGTTCGAATCCCCATGTTACCTCCGGCTTGGTCGGGCGTCACTACAGACACAATTGGCCGTGTCTGTGGGTGGGAAGCTGGATTGTGTGTATGTGTCCTGGTCACTGCACTGGCGCCTCCTCTGGTCGGTCGGGGCACCTGGTAGCGGGGGGACTGGGAGGAATAGCGGGATTCTCCCACGCGTTACGTACCCCTACCCGCTACGCCTCGGCCAACCAGAGGAGGTACTAGTGCAGCAACCAGGACACATACACACATCCGGCTTCCCACCCACAGACACGGCCAGTTGTGTCTGTAGGGATGCCTGACCAAGGCGGAGGTAACATGGGGAATCGAACCGGCGATCCCCATGTTGGTAGCAACGGAATAGACTGCTACACTACCCGAACGCCCCCAATAAAGGAATTGTTGAGAGAATTTCAAACAGGGTATCAGTATACACAGCAGAGCTGTCAGCAATAACTCTCAGTCTTCAGTGGGTAGAGGAGGTTAATCCAGTTAAAGTAGTGATATGTTCAGATTATGCTGCTGCAATGCAAAGTATAAAATCATATAAAATAATTGAGGTTTATACTTTATATATATATATATATATATATATATATATATATATATATATATATATATATATATATATATATATATATATATATATATTGGGCGGCACGATGGTCCTGTGGTTAGCACTGTGTCCTCACAGCTGGAAGGTCCTGGGTTTGAACCCCAGGCCGTCCCAGGTCCTTTCTGTGTGGAGTTTGTATATTCTTCTTGTGTCTGTGTGGGTTTCCTCCGGGCGCTGCGGTTTCCTCCCACCATCAAAAAGACATGCATGTTAGGGTTAATGCTCCTGTCTGTGCCCACTGACCAAGGCAATTGAAAGAACTGGAGTTGGTCCTCCTCCTCCTCCTCCACTACTACTTTCGGCTGCTCCCATTAGGGGTCGCCACACCGGATCATCAGTTTCCATCTCTTTCTGTCTTCTGCATCTTCCTCTGTCACTCCCGCCACCTGCATGTCCTCTCTCACCAAATCCATTAACCTCCTCTTTACGGGCGTCCGGGTAGCGCAGCGGTCTATTCCATTGCCTACCAACACGGGATCGCCGGGTCGAATACATGTGTTACCTCTGGCTTGGTCGGGCGTCCCTATAGACACAATTGGCCATGTCTGCGGGTGGGAAGTCGGATGTGGGTATTTGTCCTGGTCGCTGCACTAGTGCCTTCTCTGGTCAGTCGGGGCGCCCCCCGGATCGGCAGAGGGGGTGGAGCAGCGACCGGGATGGCTCAAAAGAGCGGGGTAATTGGCCAGATACAATTGGGGAGGAAAAAAAGGGGGGAAATAGAAAAATAAACCTCCTCTTTGGCCTTCCTCTTTTCCTCTTCCCTGGCAGCGCCATATTCAGCACTGCTCCTATACAATAGGAAGAGTTAAATGCAGAGAACAAATTTCATTGTAACCTGTACAATGACAAAAATAAAGTAGCTTTCTTTCTGGCTTGCTTTCTTCTTCTTATACGATCTTATTAAAATATACAGCAACTAGAAATAGATATTCATCCTGTTGGATACCAGCACATGTTGGAAAAGAGTGGCATGGGGTTGTAGATAAGCTTGCTGAAAGTGCATTAAACAAATATTACCTGGAATAATGACACTAAGGGTAGAGATTACGAAATTCAAAAGTCTGTCAGAATGAGAAGTAATATAGGTAAATGTCGGAAAGAAGATGCTATTTTCTCTAGATTGAGAATAGGACATACAGGACCCAGTGCTACGTTACACACAATGAAAAAGACCGTGTCAGATAAATGTGAAACTTGCAACTGCAAGGGGACAGTTGAACATGTGCTGATAGGTTGTTAAGTGTAGAAAGAGAAAGCTGAAGGACAGGGTGGTAGATATGGGAAGGGAGTGGAGCATCAAAGGTCTGTTAGAGACAGGGGACAAACAATTACAGGTGATAAGGACTTTGTCTAAATATTTAAACGGAACAGATTTGTTATCCAGACTATAACTCCTTTATAAAGTTATGATGTTACACACTCCAGTACAGTAGGTGGCGCCATGGATCTTTAACCTTGGTTTGTAGTCCGCCAGTAAAACCAAAGAAGAAGATAAGCAACTTTTTGTGCCAACTGTCAGTCTCGCTCTCTCTCTCTCTCTCTCTCTCTCTCTCTCTCTCTCTCTCTCTCTCTCTCTCTCTCTCTCTCTCTCTCTCTCTCTCTCTCTCTCTCTCTCTCTCTCTCTCTCTCTCTCTCTCTCTCTCTCTCTCTCTCTCTGTGTGAACATACTTCATTTCTTAGACGATTTACAATTCACACATATAGGATGCCCAGGTTTGTTTTCCAACAGAATTGTATGCTTTTTTAATTACAGTCTACTACTATTCAGTATGTACTACTACTTAGTATGTAGTACTAACATACTACAGTATGTTTTGGACATTCAAATATGTCTGGCAATACAATAACGCCATTCTAAAACATATCCCTGCATGCAATCATGTCCTAAAACGACAAATAGATGTTAAGTCTTTGTGCTCGTTTCGAATTCAACGGTGCCCTTAATCTTGGCGTTGTTCTTGATATTTTTGGGGGTCTATTTTCAGTGCCTCAAGGTACAGTTCATCTGAGAGGATTAACCTTTGCAATGAATAATATACATTCGTGTTTAAAATAACTCATAGTGCACATTATCTTTACTCACAGTTTACAATTTTTATTTTTTAAACGTTCAGGAAAAAAATCACCAGCATTAAGTATTTTGTTCACATCCTCCATGGTTCAAGATGCAAGACTTTAGGGATCCCTCTAAATACTATAAAAGATTGGTGGTTGGTGTTTAGCTTGGCAGCCGCACAGACAGTATCCATGGCTGCTCTATTCAGCGGCATGTCATTGAAAAACCACAGGGGTTCTCTTTGGCATTCTTTCTCACTACTACTCCACCCCCAAACAACAGAAAAAAAAGCTATTCAGTGGGCTGGCACCGACTGAGAGGCAAAAAGACACATTACATTTGGCCTACTATCTGACTGGAATCTCTCATATTGGATCCTATCTTTAAATACTACTGCAGTCATTATTTATTAGCAAGAATTGTAAAGCATTGTACAAGCGTTGAGTGGTGCTTTACCTTACATTCTAGACATGTGGTGGTGCTAATGAGCTGTACGTAAGGGGCAATATGTTATCTTAGGTTAACTAGGTTAACCAAAGGCCATTAGATGTTCACCTCTGATAGGATAGAGGATTGTGGATGACAAAAGTGCCTTTAGGGCAAGGCAACATCTTTTATTCCTTAAGTGGTTTTTGTCCTGCAATTAAGTTTGTTTTCAAGGTAATAGGAATTTTGCTAATAGGTATTATGTTGTGATTGTATGACAGAAGACAAATACCATTATTATTTTTTTAATGGCAATATACTTCTCATTTTCTGTAAATTCTGCAGGCCATTATTAGGAAGGCCGGAGGCTCAGGCAATTGCAAACCTCAAGATTTTCCTAATACCAAGACCTAACTCGTTCAGACATATTCATGTACCTTTGAGCACCTACTACTGCCAGCAAGGTTTGTGCATTACATACAAGATATCTCATTACAGTGCATGTATTGTATGTCTGAGAAGACTCGTGAAATTCTACCACCGCTATTGTGTAACATGCAGTTGTAGAGAAAAGGCTGAGTTGCCCTTAATCTTTGAAATCTGAGGTACAGTCACGTCTTCAATGTCACTTGGATGTAAGAGATTATTATTTAGACTGGAAAGTATAGCAATTGCTATTAGGGTTCCTTCCAATATCCAAAATGCATTCTAAAATGCACTCAAGAACCGGTAGTTCCTTCCTGAATGGAATCAAAATGCGCAACAACCTTTTCACTTTCTCTCTCTTTTAACATCATTATGTTGCCTATTCATGAGACATGTTTTACCTCTTTAAGTCGGTGCAGCCAGAATGACTGTCAAGTCAATTTAATTTTATTTGTATAGCCCAATATAACAAATTTCAAATTTGCCAGTGTTCCAGCCAAAGCTTACATCAACTAAACTCATATTTGCCTTTTCAACTTCAGTGATGCAACTCTCATTAAACCCTGCATAACTCGCTATCTTCCAAATTGCTAACAATTGGGCCGATGGACGCAATTACTGTCGTTATTTAATAATGATAAGCAACCCTTTCCCGTGTAACCACTGTCAAACAGAATCGCTCACCTGGTTATCATCTGATTGGTCCGTCGGCAAGAAGGGGCAGATTCACTTACGCTATTGGTTAAAATGAAATATCCTCCCAGGTTATTGGTTGGATTGGCCTTCCGTCGGTGAATGTCCTGGTTCTCTGTTCCTGCGTTACCGCCCTTGGGGTGAGTGAGTAAAGTAAGCATTGGAGACAACACACCCGCAGGGAAGACTGAGTTATTGGCAGAGGTTTTTCCCAATTCGACTTCATCAGTCATAGGTAAGAAAATGACTTTTATTGCTTTTCTGCGTTTAGGAATGTATTTCGACTTAAGCCGAGTGCTCGCTATGATATTTCCCATACTGTCACTTTCATTGTAGCTAGTTGCTGTGGCTAGCTGAACGGCTAACGGTAACGTCAACTCGGGCGTTAATGGACTAACACATTAGCGCGCTAGCATGCTAAAAGCTCGCGAATTTTTTGAGCATTGAGTCGTTGGGATGATGTTGTTGTACTGCTTCCAACTCACGCAAGCTAACCACTCAAGCTAAGTTAAGGTGTGTCCCCTATTACCGCGTCAGTATGACTTGAACGGTTACGTCAGGGTGACTATCGTTAACTGTGTTACCTTCTGCTTTGTAATGATGGTCGTGGTCATGATGAATAAGACCTCGATTTTTCAGGTATAATGTCTGCTGTCGCTATTATGTTTTTTTCTTCTCTCTCTCTCTCTCTCTCGCTCTTTCTCTCTCCCTCTCCCTCTCTCTCTTTTTGCAGTAGTCGGGTGTCGTGTGTTACTGCTGTTCTGCTACCTGAACCTTACTCCTTTGAATTGGGATTGCACTGCGTGTATAATAGTCCTTTAAGTTTGTAAGTTGAATGTTCAGAACCCCCTCAGCCAGCGGTACAGGCACGTTGCAGACAGTACGCATTTATCTGTTGTGTGCTGTCTGCCTGAAACAGCTGGAAAAAGGAAAATACACGATTTCAAAGATATAGTTTTGCTGCAGTGACTGACATCGGCGTGAACATCCAGTTGGGTACGGCTCCGGTGCTGAATTGTTTACTCTGAATTGGGTTTGAGCACTGCTGCTCTCATTATTATTATTATTATTAGCTAGGGCATTGTACCCGTGTCAATGACTCGACTGACACACGCCTGGCTTGATAAGGTTTTTGTCCCGGAGCTTGTGCATGTTGTTATGCGAGTTGACAAGGCTTGTTTGTTTGGCAATGCTCAATAGTGAATAATGGGTGTGGTTCAAGTCTCAAGGAGTAGAAAGAGGAAAGCCTGCATAGGAAAGTGTTTTTCCCAGGCCTGAAAAGCAGGTAGCCTTCATTTCAAACCGCCTTCCAAAGCTATAGAGCAGCTGTTGCCAGTGAGTGGTACTCATTTTCACCGCTGACCTGGCGTGTATGTTGAAACTGCTGCTGTAGTTTAACACGTTGCCATGTTGTATTGCTGATAAACAGGCTCCACAGTCCTTACTCTGCAAAACCTGAAGTTTGCTAGTGTGCTGGTGTTCTATGATTGAGAGAGAGAAACTAGGCTATAAACTAAAAGTAAGGCATACTGATAATTACCATTAGCTTTCATTAAGGAGAGGTGGTGTGTCTTGGTGGGGGGGCTAAAGAAATGGTCTGGAGTGGAGCTGTGTTAGCCCTCGTTAACATGCAGTACAAGAGAAGGCTCTCCTTGAAGTCACTTCTCATTATATAGTACTGTAATGTGTGAGAGTGGTTAGTGAGGGAAGGGAACACAGATCACGTGTCTTGCTTTGAAAATCATCCTTGCTTCTTTTTCTACCCTCCATTCTCCTTCCTTCTACTACTTATTCTTCAATTCTTCGTAAAATTATTGGTACAACATTCCTCCAATCGGGGCTTAGCAACTGAACTGCTTGCTCCAGCATTAGAGCTTTAACAAAGAACAGCTTTTATGTAATGTTTAATGATAGACATATCTAAGGCTAAAAAATTGGTAAAAATTTGTAATACAGATTCGTGCTATCCTAAGCATTCAGTAAACTTGTGATAATTAGCAGAGGTGGATGGTAGTGGCCTTCATCTTGGAAGCTTGTCAAATGGAGCAACAGTAGCTCAGGAAGGTGGGCCTCGCAGAAATGTTGGCAACATGTTGATAGTCTATACAAAAACGGAGGATAGTGTGTGGCAATGTACTTAAACAGAACTCCTTGACACTTCTCTATTATTTTCGTCCAATATTATCCCCAGCTTTTAACTGCAAGGATAGTTTTGATAACAAATCCCATTCGTCATTTTTTTCATAAATAATTTGTTTTATATCTGTTGATAAAGCTTGTTAGTCAGCATCGGCCAAACCAAACGGCTCTCAAAATTTTTTTAATGAGAAACCAGGCACCCATTTGTTCATATATTATGTGTTTATGTGCTGTATTACAGTGAGTGGATCTAAGGGTCAGCATGACAAGACCCTACCTAGCCATCTCTAGCCCCCATCCATCTGTTTTCAATCAAACTCTTCCTTTCCCTAGACATGCTGGTAGGGCTTATATCACTGAAGGACAGATGAGCGTTCAGGAGCAGCTGGATGGAGAGGAGGAAAGTAAGAGAATAGAGAAATGAGAGAATAGGTGGAGGAGGAAGTGTAGACTCTTCCCCTGGGTAGCAGGACTGGGTCATTCTAAGTATAGTCTTACTGTCCTCTGGGGCCGCGTTCTGTAATAATGTAATAACTAGTCTCCACTTCCTGTTCATTTCTCAGCCTTGAATTACTGTCCTCCAGCTTCTCCCTTTGACATCAAAAATAATTCAGGCAACCTGGAAATAATTAGTACATACTGCCAAATGTTGTGGGATGCTTGGAAAACATGTGCACATACAATTCCAGCACACATTTAACCTCATTAACCTTGTAAGTATGGGAACATATTCCATACTCCATACTTGTATTTCATTCTTTACAGTTATTATTTTATGTAATAAAACAGCTGAAACTGATGTTATCTAATCCAGTACCACCTTATACTTACTGCCTAAATATTTTGCTCTTTATTTAAATTTTTTTTGGGGGGGGGGTCAACTGCAAAGAAGCTCATCCCCAGATTAACCCAACTTTTAATGTGAGTGTAATGCACATGTCTGCAAGTGTGCTTCACAGTAGCCCAGGTTCAGGTCGCTGGAGTAAAGTGTAGGCCTATTGTGAGCACAGAGAGGATGGTGATGTTATTGGCTCTCAACCATCTGTTGTTCAGCAGGATTATCTGCCAGAGGGAAAGGAGAAAGGGATCAATCGGACTGGACTAAGGAGTCGTCTCAGTGTCTCATCTTCTCCTTAGCCCACCCATAGCCATTTTAACTGTTGTCTGGAACATCGCCACAAGAGCAGCCATTCCTTTGAGTGTTCATGTATTTTGAACTCTGTGTGTGTGTGTGTGTGTGTGTGTGTGTGTGTGTGTGTGTGTGTGTGTGTGTGTGTGTGTGTGTGTGTGTGTGTGCGTGCGTGCGTGCGTGCGTGCGCGCGCGCGCGTGTGTTGTCCCAGTCAACGCTTCAGGGATATCTACCCTTCAGGGAAATAATTTTGCTTTTTCCCATACTAAACAAGAGCTGTCACATCATCATTTGCTTTTATGCATCTTGAGTGGTCCTAACTAAAGCTAAGACAGCCTAGTCAGTGGTTCATACTTGATACGATGTAAAAATAGTTGCACTTGTGGATTGAATTTTAGTGTCCAATTAGCCTTTTATTGCTTTAATCCTTAAATCAGTTCTGGCTGTTTTATCCCTCTACATTTTTCCTTTAGTCTCTTTTTAAAATGCCCACTTCTCCATTTCTTACTTAATGTCTTTTTTTTTGCCTTAATGTAAAACACTTTGAGATGTCTGTGCATGGAATGTTCTATACAGATAAAATTGCCTTTTTTTTTAATCAGAAATACATATCTAAATCCCGAAAACCTTTAAAAACAAAGTAGGAGAACTATGGTTTGCAATGATGTAAGAACCAAATCGTGGAGCTGTTCCATGAACAGTGAATAGCGGACTGCAGTTTTCATGGAGTGGTGGTTATATCTGCTATTTTTGAATCTTTTGGCATTAGAATTAAAAGTCGGTCTGATCTAATTTTTATTATAGCCTTCATTATCTGGTTTCTAGTTAGCTAATAGAGATATTTTGTGTGAACAAACATTTGGGCATATTATGCTCTAAGGTAAAACATTGTGGAATTTTTTTAAATGATTTAGATAAACCCAAATAGAGCTGATGACATTTTTGACGTTTACACTAGCTGGCTGACTGTGGCTTATTGTCCTTTTGGTTGCAGCATCTGCACTCAACTTACAAAATTAGTTTAACCCACATTGCAGTTTATATGGACAATCTGTTTCTGCCCTATTCAGCTCAGTTAGCAGTAATCATTGTCCATCTTGACCCTTTGCAATCACAATGGACTACATTGATCCTTGGTGCTCTGTTAACATGATTTGATTCAGCCATGATTCAGTGGAGCATAAAAAGATGTATACTGTACTGATTTTACAATCAGTACAGTATACAACAGTATACAACATAGTACACTCTCTATCATTGGACTGTAAACCCAAATGAGGAAAAACTCCACAAGAAAAACCTTTTCAGGGAAAAAAATAAAAGTGGGAGAAACCTCAGAAAGAGCAACAGAGGAGGGCTCCATCTTCCAGGATGGACAGATATGCAATAGGTGTCAAGTGCACAAAATACACAGAAATAACAAAATTATAATGTAACATAATAGATTATACAGAGCAAGGTAATGTAGTATACGTAGAGTTAAATGCCTAAAATGTAACGAATTTAAATGTGCGGGGTAATAAACTTGTATGGAATGCTAGGCAAATTTAGGCAGACTTCAACACAGCATTCACACACAAGTGCTTTTCAAACATAGTTCCTGGTAAATTCCTGGGATAACCTTTCAGGCACCACTAGTGATTGTCACTATTTACACATGGAAGCTACATGCAGGGACATTTCCGTCTTGCGCCTTTTCACAGCCTTTTCACACATGCCATGTCAATGCCAGAATAGATGAGCCAAGGGAAAGTCCAGGAGATGATGATGATGATGATGATGACGACGACGACAACAACAAAACTTTATTTGTGTAGCACTTTTTAAAAACGAGTTTATAAAGTGCTTCACAGATATAAAAACAGAAAATACACAGTGCAATCAAGAAATAGAAACATAGATAAGACAATGAAATAAAAATCTTAAGAAAAAATAAATGAATAAAACCATAATACAAAGATAAAAACTCCTAATTAAAAGCCATTTTATAAAAATTAGGTTTTTAAAGAGATGGCGGTAATGCAACATTTCTGGATATCAATTTCATCCTCTGTGCACACTGAGAGGAGCTCCCTTATTTCTGAATCAATCCAGTTTCCAGCCATTCTTGGAAAAAAAGAACTTGTATGACAGTTATCAAATCACCCGCAAGGCATGGAAACCGTTGCGAATTAAAATACGTCATCAGCAGAGTCTTGCAATTGGTTCACTCGCTCCACGTGAAAGCATCTTTCGTCAGACGGCCGTAATCCTTTATATGCGCTTCCCTGCAGTGTTACTGCTTTCATTCACAATACAGCCTTACCAGCATTTTCCCTGGAATGTTACATGGTCTTTTTTTTTTTTTTTTTTTGATTTTCCCCTTTTTCTCCCCAATTGTACTTGGCCAATTACCCTGTTTTCCAAGCCATCCCAGTTGCTGCTCCACCCCCTCTGTCGGTCCGGGGAGGGCTGCAGACTACCTCATGCCTCCTCCGACACATTTGGAGTCGCCAGCTGCTTCTTTTCACCTGACAGTGAGGAATTTCACCAGGGGGATGTAGCGCGTGGGAGGATCACGCTACTCTCCCCAGTTCCCCCTCCCCCCTGAACAGGCACCCCGGCTGACCAGAGGAGGCGCTAGTGCAGAGACCAGGACACATACCCACATCCGGCTTCCCACCTGCAGACACGGCCAATTGTGTCTGTAGGGACGCCTGACCAAGCCGAAGGTAACACGGGGATTTGAACTGGTGATCCTTGTGTTGATAGGCAATGGAATAGACCACCACATCACCTGGACGCCCCTATGTTACATGGTCTTGAGGCGGGAAATTGGCAGTACAGATTTCCCAGAATATCAATCCCTGCTCCCATGAACCCATGCAGGAAGTGTCCCTGAACATTTCGGGGAAAGAAAGGTGTTGGGAAGAGAAAGAAAATGAGAGAAGTGATGAGTTTTGTTTTTTTTTGTACTATTTTGATATACTTTACTGATCCCTGTATAGAAATTACGCTCTGCATTTAACCCATCCTAGCTGTGGAGCTAGGAGTAGTGGGCAGCCACCGTGCAGCACCCGGGGACCAACTCCAGTTCGTGTTGCCATGCCTTGGTCAAGGGCACAGACAGGAGTAGTAACCCTAACATGCTTGTCTTTTTGATGGTGGGGGAAACTGGAGCACCCAGAGAAAACCTACCGCAGACACGAGGAAAACATGTAAACTCCACACAGAGGACAGCCTGGGATGACCCCAAGGTTGGACAAACCCAGGGTTCGAACCCAGGACCTTCTTGCTGTGAGGCGATAGTGCTAACCACTGCACCACCGTGCCGCCAAAGTTGATGCTGAAGTTGCCATTGCTAAAACAAATGACATAAAAGAAAAGCAATTTCAAATGAGAACAGTGCAAAGGATGGCATAAATCTACAGGCTCTCCATGGCTAAGAGCATTTTGAAGAGTCTCAGTAAACCACAAACCCATCATACAGGATATTTTTCTGCTAGGACTGGGCTTATTGTTGGACTTGGTGCTGTTGGGACTTTTAAGATAGGTAAGCCAGACAGAGTGGGCTTTCCTATGAAAATTATAACATGCGTGATGATCACACACGCACACACATTAGATGAGCGTCAGGGCTGGTTTTAATTCAAAGCATCTGTGCATTTAATCCAGATGATGTGCTGTATATTGTCTTTCCTTGGTCTTTAGTCACATACACATGAATAAACACACACACACTAGAACCCTATCCCTGTGTATTAAACTAGACTAACTCCTAAATGTTCCACTTATTCTGAATGCACACAAGTTTGTCCCCTGGCTTTGGTCATGAGGTGCTGTTTTAGGGTGTGTAGGGTGTGTATGATGCAAGATGGTGTGAAAGTGCTTCTTGGAAGTAACAGGTTAGATTGTGTGTGTGTGTGTGTGTGTGTGTGTGTGTGTGTGTGTGTGTGCGCGCGCGTGCGTGCGTGCGTGCGTGTGTCTGAGTGGTAAAGAATCATAACCATCTGTGGGCCAATTAAGAGAGTCTAGAAATCACCTTAGCTGTATCCGAAATCACATACTAGCACACTATTTACACCTGAAATCATAGTATGCATCAAGTGGTACCTGAAAAATACCAGGATGTCATACTACATTCAGAGAAATTTCGTAGTATGCAAACACTGACACTACGCTGGCATGCATATCCTTCAATACATTGTCATACTTCACGACAACGACCAACAATGGCGAAGGGCGTTACACAACCAAACGGCCGAACGGTTTAAATTTAAGTATTACTTTTCACTATGCTAAGCAGAAAGTGGTGAAACCTTGTTTATTTTTTTGTTAAAAAAAAAAAAAGTTGTGGGTCCCCACACCTGTAAAAGTTTGTGCGCAGCCTGTCATAACCTGCAAAGAGGTGAAAGGAGGTGGTGTGGCTCTATGATGAATTAGTATGTCTAACCAACCCTTGTACTTTCTACTCACATACTAATAGTATGCTGGAAGATAGTAAACATATGTAGCAAGTAGTATGTGATTTCGGATGCAACCCTTGTGCTCTACACCTGTCATATAGGAGGCTGAAACCTTTTCAGTCTCTTAGATAGGACACATCCCGCTTGCTCATACACTCACTTGTGGTCTATGTAATCCTTGCCGTTTATTTTAAATCCTACCTACTTATGAGTCTATAATTTTCTGTCATTTTTTTCTATCATCTGTAACTCCTGTGAGCTCTAATAAGATTATGCTTTCTCAGTCTTTTTTTTCCCCTTAAAGTTGATTGTTCTTTCTATGCTCACGCAAAATTGGTGTACACGTAGAGCTTGTTTGTCCACATGGGACTATTCTGTGTCCTGCCCAGCCTGAGAAAGTTCCTCTTCCGTCACATCTGTGTGTGTGCATGCGCGTGTGTGTGTGTGTGTGTGTGTGTTTGTGTGTTTGTGTGTGTGTTTGTGCGTGCATGTGTGACAACAGTTAAATGTGTCGTTTTTCAACCCAGCTGTGATTAGTGATCCATTCTTGTTGCTCTGGTATGTTTTATACTGAGGTGAACATTGTTCTGCCGTAATTACAGTAGTGCTTGAAAGTTTGTGAGCCCTTTGGAATTTTCCATATTTCTGCATAAATTACCTAAAACGTCTGATTTTCACACAAGTCTTAAAAGTAGATAAAGAGAACCCAATTAAACAAATGAGACAACAATATTATAGTTGGTCATTTATTTATTGAAGAAAATGATTCAATATTACATATTTGTGAGTGGCAAAAGTATGTGAGCCTTTGCTTTCAGTATCTGGTGTGACCCCTCCCCCCTTGTGCAGCAATAACTGCAACTAAACCGTTCTGGTACCTGTTGATCAGTCCTGCATATCGGCTTGGAGAAATTTTAGCCCATTCGTCCATACAGAACAGCTTCAACTCTGGGATGTTGGTGGGTTTCCTGACATGAACTGCTCGCTTCAGGTCCGTCCACAACATTTCGATTGGATTAAGGTCAGGACTTTCACTTGGCCATTCCAAAACATTAACTTTATTCTTCTTTAACCATTCTTTGGTAGAATGACTTGTGTGCTTAGGGTTGTTGTCTTGCTGCATGACCCACTTTCTCTTGAGATTCAGTTCACGGACAGATGTCCTGACGTTTTCCTTAAGAATTCGCTGGGGTATAATTCAGAATTCATTGTTCCATCAATGATGGTAAGCCATCCTGGCCCAGATGCAGCAAAACAGGCCCAAACCATGATGCTACCACCACCATGTTTCACAGATGGGATAAGGTTCTTATGCTGGAATGCAGTGTTTTCCTTTCTCCAAACATAACACTTCTCATTTAAACCAGAAAGTTCTGTTTTGGTCTAATCCGTCCACAAAACATTTTTCCAATAGCCTTCTGGCTTGTCCATGTCATCTTTAGCAAACTGCAGATGGGCAGCAATGTTCTTTTTGGAGAGCAGTGGCTTTCTCCTTGCAACCCTGCTATGCACACCATTGTTGATCAGTGTTCTCCTGATGGTGGACTCATAAACATTAGACAATGTAACAGAGGTCTTTAGTTGGTTAGAAGTTACTCTGGGTTCCTTTGTGACCTGGCCGACTATGACACGCCTTGCTGTTGGAGTGATCTTTGATGGTCAACCACTCCTGGGGAAGGTAACAATGGTCTTGAATTTCCTCCAGTTGTACACAATCTGTCTGACACTGGATTGGTGGAGTCCAAACTCTTCAGAGATGGTTTTGTAACCTTTTCCAGCCTGATGAGCATCAACAGCGCTTTTTCTGAGGTCCTCAGAAATCTCTGTTCTTGCCATGATACACTTCCACAAACATGTGTTGTGAAGATCAGACTTTGATAGATCCCTGTTCTTTAAATAAAACAGGGCGCCCACTCACACCTGATTGTCATCCCATTGATTGAAAACACCTGACTTTAATTTCACCTGCAAATTAACTGCTAATCCTAGAGGTTCACATACTTTTGCCGCTCACAGATATGTCATATTGGATAATCTTCTTCAGTAAATAAATGACCAAGTATCGTATTTTTGTCTCATTTGTTTAATTAGGTTCTCTTTTTCTACTTTTAGGACTTGTGTGAAAATGTGATGATGTTTTAGGTCATATTTATGCAGAAATATAGAAAATTCTAAAGGGTTCACAAACTTTCAAGCATCACTGTACATCAGCATGTTTCATACAGCTAAATAAATCTGAACTTTCTCTCTCTCATATGTTTGTGTGTTCGCCTTTGGTCACGTGTGTTTGCGTGTCTTTAGGAAGCCTCGCTTGGGTCCAGAACTGCGATTGAGTTGAAGGAACAGTGAGGTTGTGCTTTTTCTGTGCTGTACCGTGCTCCTGCTGTGCCGTGTGAGTTTCAAGCTAGCCGCAGCCTGAACCATGGCTCTGTCGTACAAGAAAGACCTGGACAAGTACAAGGAGATTGACGAAGATGAGATCCTCAACAAGTTGTCTGTGGAGGAGCTCAAACAGCTGGAGACGGCGCTCGAGGAAATGGACCCTGAGGTGAGCAGTCTTGATGAGGGGATGGCTAGGGAAATTACAGGGTTCCCCAAGTATGAGTGCTTGGGGGTTTTCTGAAGTCAAAAACATAGAAATGAATTGGAAGTTGGAGGGTGAGGATTAACTGAGGTTTGATCATAGTGTGATAGAAGAGAATGCAGGCCAAGAGATAGTTGGATACAGTAGGTGAGGAGACAGACAACAAGGGGTTAACCACTCCTCAGCTTTCTTGACTTGAGGAAAATAGCTCAGAGGGAGAGAGCAGAGTTTCAGCTGCGTGACTTTGGTCAGCTGGCTGTCAACTGTTTGTATTTATTTGTGTTTATTTATGAACAGCGCTCTTGAGTGCAATGCAATCGCCCATGGCCTCTGAACAGTTTATTTGAATTCTATTTTAAACAGCCAGAGTGAAACCATTCACCCTACATGTTAACAATGTCCAAGGTAGCCTGACCATTATGGGATTTTTGAGACAGATACCGATTTTAGAGGGGAAATTTTCACCGGTTATTGATATGCTGGCTGATATAATGAATTTTTGAGCTGGAATAAAAATAGACCTTTTCTATGTGGATTGTGCACTGATTTTGCACCGATATAAATATGCAAAGATACTCAGAAGGCTGCTTTCTTAAATGAATAACTTTATTAAAGAATATTTAACATTATTATACATTGTCAACCAATTCTAGAAATGAACTCTGAGAAAATAAAGAATAAATGAAAATAAAACCAATAGCCAAATAAACATCAGTACTGTATGTTCAGTATCGGCCAAATGCTGATCATTTAAATAAAGAATGAATAAAAATGAAATAAATAGCTAAATAAACATCAGTACTGTTCAGTATCAGTCAATAGCTGACTATTTGTTATGTGTAGCTAGATAACTTTGTTGGCTACCAAGCCATGTTAGATACTTGTTCAGCTCACATTTATTTACGTATCCCCTCTGGATAAATAATTGCCAATGCACAGACTAACTACAGACATGCAAATCGCAGATATATTTACAATTGCTTCATTTAGGCAGAACAAGTTAAACGCTACCGTTTAAACGGTCATTAACGTTAGCGGTCTTGCACTGATGAACATGACATTAGCTAGCTTTGTGGGCAACCTAATTTAGCAATGGACAACGTTATAAGCTACTGTAAGTGATGTTGCCAGAAATTTTTTAGAAGTGATAAAGGAGAAATGATAGGACTGTTGCTTGTTTACTTGCTAGAACTGCTGCACTGTTTCATAAATAAACCTACAATGAAGTTTGTCAACAGATTTGCCTATACCACTCAGCTACCGTAACATTAAACATAATTTTGAAGTTTGACTGACGGTACTGGCTTTCACGTTACTGCAGCAAAACTAAGCACTGCAGACATGAATGGTGTCAGGTTTATTTAGGCTAAAAGGAGAAGTGATGGGGGATATCAATTATAATTTAAGTATTGTATTTCACGTGACAATTATCAACATACCATGAACACAGATGATCTCCGTCCTGGGTTACTCTGCTCAGCTCTGCTTGGGTCAGCTGATTGTTGTGATTTGTGGCATTCCAAATGCATGTGTTGCCACAGTGGAGTTGCAAACTACACAACGGCAACACTCATAACATGGTTGAAGGGTCCATTTTCCATCTTCCCGTTTCTTTTATAACCCATTATGACCTAAGGTGTCCTCTAATAAAATATTCTAAATCCTAAGGCATTGTTTGAAAACAACCTTCTAAAACACGATGGTTTTCTGAAAAGCTTGACAGCATTGTCAACATTCACTAAAACTTGTATTTCTCAGCCTCTGTAGCAAATAGAAACATGAAATAACCATTTTAGAGCTTAAAGCTTTGTCTTTAATTGGAAATTATTACCTTTGCTCTAATGTTCATTAACATTTAAAAAAAATCAATAACAAAAAAATACGGAATCGGCAAACTCGCTGAAATCATCCTCCTCCTCAGACATGTCTCTTATCCACTGAGCCTTCGCTAGCGGGTCAGCAGCCACATCATAATCTTCTAATTCATTGTTGTTTTTGTCTTCAAATTACTGCTGTGCTCAGTGTCAATGTTGCTGCCCTTGCTGCGATCATCAGCGTCAGCCATTGTCACTGTTTGAAGCACAACTTCAGAAACTTTTTTGCAGTCCGCACAGAGGCTAAGACAGGCTAAGAGCACTGAACCCCCCCCAAAAAGGGAGAAAAATGCACACGTCACACCCTGTCTTAAAGGGATGTACACGCAAATGTTGCATCTGGTCTTAATGGGTTGTCATTTATCAGCTGTTATAAATGCCAATATCGATTTATCTGCAGTTGGCTCATATCAGCCGATAATACCAGCACGCCGATTTATCGGCTGGGCTCTAGTCCAAGGGATACACTAAAAATCAGTTGGATCATAGAATTTTTTGTTCTTTCCCCACAATGTCCTGTCCATTCACAAATGGAGTTGTGGAGTGTTAAGTCTTAAGGGATTGAAGATGTGTCTTAATACAGCAGATAGACTGTCATTCTGCAATCAACAGATTGGCACTAATTGTCCCTTTGTCTATTTCAGAATGCTCTCCTCCCAGCAGGCCTGCGTCAGAAGGACCAGACAGCCAAGACAGCAACAGGAACCTTCAATAGGGAACGCCTCCTCAGCTACCTGGAGAAGGAGGCCCTGGAGTACAAGGACAGAGACGATATCGTGCCCTTCACTGGGGAGAAAAAAGGTAGGTGTGTGTATCAGTCATCAATGTTGCCCCACTGTCTATGAGATAGAGCTGCACAATATTGGAAAAACTCATATTGCGATATGTCTTTATGCATGCTCAATAATCCAGGTAAGGAAATCACAGAAAGTTGAGTCAGTTCATTCAACTTTCTGTGATCATATTGCGATAATTTTTTTTTCTATATATTGTGTTATGAAAAAATACAGGGATTTTCACCAGGTGACTTGAATAACTCTATTTGGAAAGAATTAATCATCTAGAATGATTGGGGTGATTTTGTGGGGGAGGTGTTGGGAAATTTTGAAAAGTGAGCAGTGCCTTTTTTCGGCATTCGTAAGGGAAGAGGAGATGGTGCCAGACAGAGGACACAGAGCAATGGGTAACAATAGTGATGGCGTGGATTGGCTCTGGCATCTTCCAAATCTGCATGTATGCATCGTCCACCCGCCAACCACCCGAACAAATTATTTTCTCTGATTTATTGGAGACCCCCACCCAATCACACATTAACATTATTTCTCAGTGGGATATATGTAAGCGTGATGATATAGTAACATATTACACCATGTTTGAGGTACCACTTTTGTGGGTATCATATACCTACATAGAGCGCTTTGCAGCTGTTGCATTTGACATACCCAGCACTTGACTCGTTGTGGTTAAGTATTTCACTAAATTGCTCCCACATGGAACTTTTCTGCCCTTTTTTTGTTTTTAATTCTATTTTAATTTTCTCTCGGTTCTTTTTTGCTTCCATTGCTGTTTAAGACAAATGGATGCCGCAATGACAGTCTAGTCTGCTAATTTGTGCCTGATGAAAAACTAAGCTTAGAATATGTTCACATTTTAGAGAATGTAATATTTTCCTTATTAATTATGTATTATTTTACCCACCTGCAACCCATCCACTATTAATCAGAATGTTAATTTTTATGACTTGGCCTGCAGATATAACTGCGATCTGCGCGTAACTAGCTGAGAAGCAGATGAACATGTCTCGATGTGTCATTTGTCCAAACGGAGTGAGAAATTACGATGTTTCAAGCATTAAATCGGAGTAAATTATGTTACATCAGACAGAATTCTCTTGTAGATTAGTCATGGAATATGAGAACCGTGTGAGTTTTCCTTTTGCATCAAGTAGCATAAAATTGTAGCATGAGGTGTTTGAGTTAATTTGCCTTACTTCACATTGCACGTTCTGCGATGTGACTGATGCACATGTGCACATCGCTATGACAATGCTGAAACAATATATCGTACAGCCCTACTATGGGAGTATTATTAATGCATGCCTGCTCTTATGCAACACACAACAGTGTGGGGTAGGCCGTTTAGGCCAGTGGGAGGGTTGACGGAGGATAGAGAAGGAGTGTTGGAGGATTGGAGATGATTTAGACGGAATTCCTCACAAATGGTGAAACTGAGAAATGATTTAAGACACCTAAGATGTGAAGCTTAGCTTAGCCCAAGGTCTTTTTATCTCCTCAAGTGATAGTCACTGGTGGATCTTTGGTTGATGGTTTCTTAACAGGCTGGGGTCTGCTTTGGAAGAGGCTGTGTAGTTTCTGATGGCATCATGTGCCTCAAAGGTCCTTCCACTTATTTTCTGGAAGAGAGGAAAGTAGATGTTCTATTTACAGTTTCTACCCTTGACTTGGTTGAAATTCTGTCCAGTGGAATTTCAGAGGCCAAGTGTCAAGAGTCTCAGGGGATCCAAACACTCCTCTCTTGCTGAAGAGGAAATGTAGAGCTAACGCATTACCCTGACCCTGACCCTCGACTTGCTGGAAATATCCCTTTGTTTAAGTGTTTTGTGTACACACATGCATGTGTGCCTATGAAGCACTGAGAACATGGAAAATTCAAATCACTGTTGTAATTCTGTGGAGTAAAGCTGATTCTTTCCCCTTGTAGAGGTCACCTCCTGCGGATAAATAATGTGTTGGTCAAGGGAAATGCAAATACATGCAGACATGTTCTTGCATTGCCGAACAGCCTCATTGGTGGCTGGTATTGGTTCTTCATTACACTTGCTCCTTCTCTTTTCTGTCCTCTTTCTTCTGGGATGAAAACTATGATAATCACAACTAGAGATGCAAGATAACTCTACATTCTATATTAAAAGAAAAATGCTTTTATAGCTTTATTGGCCCTAAATTAGCAGCACCTTAGAGTTCGAGAGACATACAAGCACTTCATGTCATTGTTCAGTTCAGGTTTCAGGTGGGAGTTAATTCAGACCCAACAGACAACTGAGGCATTATAATGTGTTGAGTTATAGGCATATTTCATACTGTCTCACTCAACAGAGCCTTCAAGGCATCCTTCCACTAAAGATTGATAGCTATAATGTTTAAAAAAACAAAGCATGAAGGGTGTGGCTACTTTAACAAAGAATGCTGTCTTACACAAACAAATACACGAATGCACACAAACACACACACAGAAATAGAAATAACACACACCACTTCTGTCCCACCAGCCTTCAGCAGAAGCCCCTTTCTTCCTGTTCTCAAGGTTTACATAATGATCCCGAGAGCAATTGAAACGCAGCCATTACCCAGCATTCACTGCCAGCACAAGTCCCTGTGGATTTACATGTAGGGACCGGCACTGCCCGTGGACTACAATACCCATAACTCCCTGCTCAACCTCACAGGTGATCTTCACCTACCGCCTCACCTTTCACTGTAACATTATTGCATATAGCAGTACTGTACCCAGTGATGCAATTTCGCCCTTAAAACCACCACAAAATGGGCGTCCAGGTGGCATGTCAGTCTATTCTGTTGCCTAACAACACGGGGATCGCCAGTTCAAATCCCCATGTTACCTCCGGCTTGGTTGGGCGTCCCTACAGGCACAATTGGCCGTGTCTGTGGGTGGGAAGCCGGATGTAGTATGTGTCCTGGTCGCTGCACTAGCACCTCCTCTGGTCAGTTGGGGCGCCTGTTCATGGAGGAGGAGGAACTGGGGGGGAAAGTGTGATCCTCCCACGTGCTACATCCCACTGGTGAAACTCCTCATCACAGGTGAGAAGAAGCAGCTGGCGACTCAACATGTATCGGCGGAAACATGTGGTAGTCTGCAGCCCTCCCCAGATCGGCAGAGGGGGTGGAGCAATGACCGGGACGGCTCAGAAGAGTGGGGTAATTGGCCAAGTACAATTGACCTTTCGCAAAGTCCCGCCCCCCTTAGTTACTGTTGCTATGCCCGTCAAGCATTTCAGAACTATCCAGGAAGTAGCCGGAAAACACGAAAACATGAAGGAAGAAATCAGCGCATTGTGTGGGTAAAAGTAACAGTAATAATACGTTAGCTGTATTAGCTATCAATAATAGCTAGTAGCAAGCTTAGCTTGGAGCAGACAGGTATTTTCGTTGATTTTGGGTGGATTAAGCTGGCCATGGGGTCTGCTATACTGCGAAATCTATTGCCGACATTGCGCTTCTTGCTTTCTGGGTTTCGGGAAGGGAAAGAAAATGACACTCCCTCCAAACTTTTCAGAGATCTAGTATCCGATTTGCAGATCCCATAGGTACACCGTTTCAGCATTTTGCTGTCTGTTTGAAAGCTTGACGTACCGTTGCTAAGGTAGGATTGGACAAGCACCGTTCTGGGGCGGTACTTTGCGAAAGGTCAATTGTGAGAAAAAGAGGGGACCCCCCCCAAAAAAAACGCAACATGTAAATTTATCCTCTTGCTGTGGACCGTGCACCCACAAGCATTTAGAGATATTCTCTCCTGCAGAAGAACAAGAAGATAACCTAGTTTTTTTCATCTGCTAACCAACTGTGATTACCGGTTAACCTTTCCTCCAAGCCATGCAGTTTCTACTGAAAGAGAAGGTGACCGGATCCCTTTTTGTTTCTTAAACATCGATGCAGTCACAATTTAGACTCCTTCGAGACCATCCGACGACCAACGGAGCATTGAAGTTCTTTTAGCGGACGAGCTGTGTGAAAGAAAAGAGACTTTGTTTTTCCATGGAGCCGCACTTTGACATCGGACGACGAGGAAAAGAAATGGTTTTCTTGAACCTGCGCCCCGTGCTGTTCGTCAGACAACAAGGACTTTGATAGCCGCAGAGGAGGGATCTCAAGTAAGGCTGGTATCTGTGCAAGAGTTAGCCTTTGCGGTTTAGTGGCAGAGTTAGTTTGAACAGTTGGTCCAATTATCTCACAAGAAAAGTGTTGTTAGTTGAAATCATCCGCGATCTAGATAACGTACTGTGATTCACGTAGGAAGTGTTACATAGACTAAGTTTTTTTTTAATTATTATTTAATTTTTCTTTTGTTTGAATCTTCCCTTGTTACTTGAGAAAAATACTTTTGTTTGAATTCAGTTGCATTTCAGTTGCGTACACTGATCTGCATGGAGTTTGCTGGACAGACCAGCTACTTTCTTTTGTTCATTTGCTACTTTCATTTTGTTTTCTTTGCACAATTATTTATGGTAGATTGTGCACGCGCTGCTCTCTGCCCCGCTCTCTCTTTTCTCTCCTGTCTCTTTGTCTTAACTTCATCACACTCCTCTCCTGCGCACAATTTTGTCTGCGTGATTTTGCACAGCCTTTCCCCCACAAACACCTCCTTGTGGCGTACACATGCAGGGGTGTAACTTTCACTTGAACATTGGGGGGGACACATTTAGCGGGGGTCAGGGGGTCCTCCCCCTGGAAATTTTGAGCATAACACATTTAATTTCCTGCATTCTGGTGAATTTGTATGCACCAATTTGCTCTTTTTCTACATCAATTTATTGTGGAAATGTCTTATTTATGTAAAAGAAAAACAACTTTCAGATAGGCTAGCCTATAGTGACACAAAAAGGAAAATAATGAAGTAGACTGTCATTATGTATTTCAAATACAAAAAGCACCGGATATCTTCTGTAACTTTCCTCTTGCTCATGTTGACTCTGTGAATGAAAGTAGTAGATGCATTTGAACTAATACAATACCCTTGGCACAAATTGGTTTGTAGATGTACGTGTTATGTTATCTCATGTGCCCGAAATTATCAGTTCAAGTTCATTTAAGCTAACATAAACGTCTACGGGCTACTGTTAGCAAGCGCTAGCTAGCTAGCTAGCTAGTTTGTGAGGGGGTCTGAACTGATAACCCCAAACACAAGTTATAAACTAGATAAGGCTATAATTCATCCGGAAATACATACGGAAATCTAACTCAGAAACCCCAAAGGTAAGAAAGGGTGGTGTACTGGGCTAGACGAGCAAGCTGGCTAGCTACGTTACTTACACTTGCTTACACAATCATTCATGCTCCGGTCTCCTGGTTGTCAGGAGCAACTGCAAGACAGCAACGAGGTCGGCAATCCCAGTGGCAAGGTTAAAATGGTATGGTCCAAGCATAGGGGTGTATGAAATCGTTGGAAAACAAGTATGAATGACATTGTAAGTAGTTCGACTGTCTGTGTTGTTATTTTACCTTTTTTGGCGAGGGAGTTAACATTATCATTCATGATATATTTTTTGGGGGGGACAAATTCACCTCTTCTAAATATTGAGGGGGACATGTCCCCCTGAGCCCCCCATAAGTTACGCCTGTACACACACAATTGGTGTAACATTGATTCCATCCATTCGAATGGTTCAATTATAACTATTGAACACCAAAGTTAATGATTTTATGAGACTGATTTAATGAGACAGATTTGATTATTCCATCAATTTTAGTAGTTCAATTATAAATTATTAAACACCAAAATTACTGGTTAATACATTTGAGACTGATTTTTTTTTTTTAGACTGATTTGACAACCCTGTTGCACTCATACAACTCATACACATAACTCCCATTACAGATAGGCACCACTGCACTGATCGTGCTAATTCTCCCACCCTGTTTGACACGTTAACTCCACTCTCCACTGTATTTCTCCATTAGCCACGTTCTTCATGAATCACGTGGATGACTACTCTTTCTGGCACCGTGCTTATGCACTGCTGAGAGGCTGAATGTCAGTCCAGAGGGACTGGCACAGGATGTTGCTGGTTAGACTGTATTGATGTACTGTTTATGGCTTTCAGGAAGTGCCTTTCCCTCCTCCCTTGGAAAACAGCAATCTGACTGGCCTGCCTATGGAGAGAAGTGATTTTGTTTGTGAAGACTTTAATGGGTGGAAGAATGGGAGGGTTCAGCTTTATCAGCCAAGTGTTTGTCACCCCGGCAGCACAGTGAGTTTAAACTCCAGTCATTGTTCCGGGACAGTTCCCTCTGTTTCTTTCTTTTGCTTCCTTCAGTCTGGTTGCTATGGAAATGCCGTGATTGTAAGGAGAGTCATTGCTGCACTTGGCCCATTTTGTCTATGTTGTCGGTGGTTGTGTGTGTGTGGGGGTTGGGTTGGGGGGTAGGGTAGGAAAGTGCCTTTTGGTGCTCTGTAGTCCTTAAAATCCTCTCAATTAGTGTAAAATGCAGGAGACTCAGTTTCAAAAAGCAGTTGTAGTAGAGGTGCGCTCCATCATTCACCTCACTGGTGCTAATTTCTCTTCCTCTTTGGCAACCCTTTAATTGTTACAGCTGTGCACCATAGCCTGCTTTGGAGCAGACACTGTATGTCTCTATGATGCAAATATCGCCGCATGCACAAGCCTGTTTGCCTGGGTGTGCAGCATAATGCAAACCTCGAATATGTGACAGTAAGATAAACCTCAGGTCATGTAGTAATGGATAGTGCACATGAAATGGTTAATGAAGGTTCAAAACATATCAGACCTTTTATTTAGCACATTTTGTTGTAAAATAATACATTTCATTTACAATGATGATTGAAGATGAAGTGAAACAAATGGAAGAGTTGACCTCTGAATGACACATGACAGGTCACAAACCAGCCACCAACCAGTTGTTTTTTTTGCTTTTTACATGCCAGATGTTACTCAACTGTGTTGACTGAGGGCAAGAGCAAAATGAAATGTGTGAATGATGACATAAGATACATACTGCAATTAGATTAGCATCAGGGCTGGTTTTAATTCAAAGCATCTGTGCATTTAATCCAGATGATGTATATTGTCTTTCCTTGCTTTTCGGACACACACACACACACACACACACACACACACACACACACACACACAAGTGAGCCAGAGCTTAACAGTCATGTGATTCCATGAGTGAGGTACGAATCAAGAGGATAGGGAGGGTTGGGAGGAATAACATCAAGCCAAGTTAACTAACAGTTTGACATTTAAAATACTTGTAGAAATAGGAGGTTGGGCAGAATCTCTGAAACTTTAGACTAGCCTGTATATGTTGTTAGTATCTGATAGGGATCGACTGATTATCGGCCTGGCCGATTATTGGCGTAGATATTTGTCATGTTTCATATTATCATTATCGGCATATTTTTATCGGCCAAGCCGATATTTTTTTTAATCACGTATTGAAAATGTTTATTATTTCCTTACATACAGAAAAAAGGTTTTGAAACAATCACATGAAGAGAAGAGATGTGAAAAGAGGAGAAAGGGGAAACTTGTACAAAAACGTCAAGCAAGAATGGTCAGGGTGTGTGTTCAAGAGCATAACTACAGCATGATCAGGAGTAAAATCTATTAAGACACTCCAATAAATGCAGCAGTCAAATTTCGCTGCACAGGAGCAAGGTTATAAAAATAAGCTTCAGAATGAAGCTACTACCTTTATATACCTGGAATTCACCTGAATATTTTTCAAGGCATTTCTAAATTTTGCAAAAGTCTTTAAACCTTCTCAGCATTGGCAACATCATTCCTTCAAAATACATTATTGACAGTTGCTTTTAAAAACTGTCATAAACTTTCATAAATATAGAGAGCAAAGGCCAACTCTTTGAACTCTTTGGTAAACTGGTAGGGCTGTCAATGAATGTTCCAAATTCATGTATAACCGAATCGTGGGGGGGGACACATGGGAGGGTTTTGTCTGTGTCCCATTCCTCAACTTCTATGCCAGCTACTCCTGCTGAATCTCCAAACTGGGAGCACACAGACTCCCATCTACTGCGGGTAATATACACTGACTATTGATAAGTACCTCATGCAACCCCACTTCAAAAACCCAAACTATCACTTTAAAGATAAGCGAAAGGGAACATAATGACACTAATGTACATTTTTCCATTCAGTTCAGTCAAAGCCTGCTGGGAGCACTTTAACCAATTTATGTGGAATTATTTTAATATTATAATTATTCAGTTTGGTCAGAGTTTACTTACTGCTGTTCATGCTGTTTAATTCATTCCATTTTCATGTTTTGGAAGTTATTTATTTTTAATTAGAAAATAATTCCACTCAGATTGTTATCTAGTGCCCTGAACATCATGCGCTTTATTTTTTCAAAGAGTTTCTGTTTTACACAAACTTCAATCAAACATATGTTCATTTAAAGGCAACCCTGTGTTGGGGTTTGTGTTGCTGTAAATTTTGGCACAAATTTTTTTACATTTACTGCAACTGAATATCAACCCAAAATATCGGTTATCGGCCGCCACAACTTACCGATAATCGATGTCAGTATCGGCCCTGAAAAAACCATATCGGTCGACCCCTGGTATCTGAGTTAGTGGAGAAATGATTTTTGTGTGTGTGTGTGTGTGTGTGTGTGTGTGTGTGTGTGTGTGTGTGTGTGTGTGTGTGTGTGTGTGTGTGTATGTGTCCTTCTCCTTTTCTTCCTTTCTTCCTAGGCAAAGTGTTCATCCCCAAACAGAAACCCATCGAAACACGCCAGGAAGATGTTACGACTCTTGACCCAGAGCTGGAGGAAGCTTTATCCAGCGCCACAGACACAGAACTGTGTGACCTTGCAGGTAAAAGTGAATGAATGACTCCTGCTGTTATTTACGAGATTTTGTTTTCTTTTTAAATGAAACTATGCTCATGCAAAGTGACCTACTGGTTCTGGAGGTTCTTACACTTTGCCTCTACTGGTGTAGTAAAACACAGGCCCCTTTTTACTCTTCCCATGGCATCATCCCTTAGCTGAGTGTCCATGTGTGGGAAAGGGCTCGCTTTGCAAGAGAAGAGTTCTATTGTTTACTAGCTCTCTAAATGTAATTACTGTTCACTTGCTCAACAATGGAGTGCTGGAGAACACAAACGCACATCACAAAAAAATCTACAGTACTCTGCTCAGCTTGCTCAGCTTGTTGGTCTGTTTTTTTTTTGTTTTGTTTTTTTTAAGCAATCCTGGGAGTGCACACACTTGTGACCAGTACTCAGACATATGATGGGACCACTACTAAAGAGGGTTTCAACAGTGAGTAAAATTTAAAAAAAAAAAACATTACTCTTCTGCAAAACTGATACCGAAATGCAGCTTAGGGCCAATAACCTGACACGTGTGTCTGTGTTTTTCCTAGATGTGATCAAGGGAGAGAAGATGAATCCAGTGTTTGATGAGCCACCCAACCCCACCAATGTAGAGGAAACCCTGCAGAGGATAAAAAGCAATGACAGCTCCCTAACAGAGGTCAATCTTAACAACATCAAGGTACCACCACAAACAAACACACACAAACACACTTTTACTTTCTTGTCTATGCCACTATCTGTGAGAGCATTTTGTATGCTTTCAGAACATTCCAATACCCACGTTGAAGGAGTTTGCCAAAGCCATGGAGAGCAACATACATGTCAAGAAGTTCAGCTTGGCAGCCACACGGAGTAATGACCCCATCGCTGTGGTGAGTGCCCACATGCATTTGTGGTGTATGTGTATGGTTTAACAGCACTATTTAGTGTCTTTCAGTTTTCATATCCTTCATGAATTTCAAGAGCTTTCTGCCACCCCTGATCTCACTCTCATTTCTCTTTCTTGCTGTTCTCTCTCTTCTTCCCTGCCTTGTACTTTTTCTTGTCCCTCTGTTCTCTGTCTCTCATTCTCCCTGATTCTAGGCATTCAGTGATATGCTGAGGGAGAACAAGACATTGCGTAGTCTCAATCTGGAGTCTAACTTCATCACTGGGGCCGGGGTGCAGGCACTGGTTGAAGCGTTAAGGGACAATGACACTCTCACAGAGATCAAAATAGACAACCAGGTACCCCACACACACGCACGCACAGACACACAGACACACACACACACACACACACATACATAAAATCCTAATTGCTGTGTATCTCCGTGTTCCTCAGAGGCAGCAGCTGGGTACCACAGTTGAGATGGAGATAGCTAAAATGCTGGAGGAGAACAACGGCATAGTGAAATTTGGTTACCACTTCACCCAGCAGGGACCACGCTCCAGGGCTGCTGCAGCTATCACCAAGAACAACGATCTAGGTAGAACATTTCACAGGCACATGGACACACAAGAGCAAACAGGAGATTCGTAGATTTTGATGTACCCATTAACCCCATTTACACCTGGTATTTACATGGAATCTGTGCCCAGGTATTGAATCTGGGTCAAGAAAGTTGCATAATAATGCAAAGTGTAAATGCAAACAGCACATATTGTGATCGGATCTATCAGACACCCCTCAATGGAAATTGGGAGCTGTAGAAACATTCACAGTGTTTGCAAAACAATTTGTTTGGCCAAATGATTCTTTTCTTTCACCTCTGTTGTATTAAATACGATCCCTTGAATGGTTTTTTTCTCCCCCTTTCATCCCAGTTTGGCATGTCCAGTCTATTCTCCTAAATTCCTGCCATTTTGCAACCCTTACAATGGTTGGAGAGGGTCTAGACTCCATTAAGATGCTCCGATACATGTAGAGCAAGCCAACTGCTTCTTTTCACTCTGCCAGCTGAGGGTTTCTTTGGGGGAACATAACACATATGGAGGCTCATGCTATTTCCCCCAGATTCACCTGCAGCTGTAAAGGTGTCCCACCACCTGTAGCAGTCACTTTTCACGATGGCAGGACACATTACCCCTGCCTGCTCCCCATCTCGGAGTACTGTGATGCTCGGTTGAGCTGGAGGCAACACGGGATCAGACAGTGGACCTCAGCATTGGGGTGCTAGCACACTAGTCTGCTGTGCTGCCCAGATGACCTTTTTCTAAATTTTCTATTTGACTATTAATTTCGACTGTCTGCCCATTCTCCCACCCACTTGTTTTTGCATGGAATGCTTGTGAAATGAAAATTTAATCACAATGCAGACAACGAGAATGCATCTGAATACCAAGTGTAAATGAAAAAGTGAAGTGAATAATTTGATTGTTCTTTATGTAGATAACATCCAGATATATATTGCATGTTGATACTAGGTGTAAATGGGCCTTTCTGTCATCCTATGTTGCAATAAAGACTAAAAGATAAGGCATCTAAACAACTTGGATAAAGTGCATTTGGATAATATGCCATGTTTTATTCATAAGAGCAGAGCCAAGCAAAAGTAGAGTGTGTAGTAGCCCCAAGTCATGATATTAATCTTCATGCTCTTTGTACTGGAGAAATGGCACATCCTTCATTCTGATAACTAAATGTTCAGATAATCCAAGCACATAGGGCCTTTTCTAATATGTTACCACTAGTTAACTGGTAAACTTTAAAGCAGAGCTTTTTCTATAAAATTTCCCATAAATAATCTAAAAACTATATATTCCCACTGCTAGCTTCTTGAAAACACAGTTTATTTTGAAAGAAGATTTTAAGTATCAGTGGATAACCATTTTGAAGCATTGAGATTTTATTGAAATAAGTGTTCCCTAGTTTAATATGTGTATACTGAACTTGCTAGTGTATTCTAATAGTTAGGAAAAGATCATAAATTGTGTTGTAGGAGATAAGCGAGACTACAGTAAAGATTTGATGTGATGGTCTGCCTTACAAAGAATATTGGCAGAGATTGGTGCTGGTTTAGTTGCCTATGTGCTTTAGAGTGTGTCACAATAGATAAAAAGTACTCCACCTGCAGTGGTCTTGTCTTGATGTCCATATCTCTTCACCCTACACTGGGTCCTTTGCCCTTACAGTGACGGTCCTCGGTGTACCCTTTGCTCTCTCCTCTAGCTCCTCATCTTCTCAGAGCCGCGGTAGCACAGGTCTGATGCATGGGTGTGGTCTTAAGTTTGTCCAAATGCATTGAGAAAACAGCGGTTACTTTCACAGTATTTTCAATGGAGCATTCACCGCATTCACATTAACAATATCTGGGCTGACACTGTGTGTTCCTCCGACTTGTTGTAGCAGCAAAGACTTATCACTCATTTCCTGTACACAGTGACACATTACATAAGGATGGGTGTGACCTTTGACCACATAGTTCATAACTCACTCTTTATAAGAACTAACAGGATTGAGTAGGTTAAGGGTTACAAAGCATGTTTGCAGTTGCTCCTTATTCAACCCTGTCCTTCTCTTTGTCATTTCATTGCTATTGAAGAATCTGTGTCTTTCTTTATCATTTTTAATTTCTGTCTTTGATTCATCCCTCCTGTTCTCTCTAGTCCGCAGGAGGCGAGTGGAAGGGGACCTGTAAGGGGCAGAGCCTATCCTGTCTCAAGCCAATGTCTCATCTCACAATGTGGAATAATTTCAGCCAATCCCCTGGTCTCATCTCACTGTGTGGAATCTTGTGCCAAACTGTGGAGTAAGGCACCCTCAACCAGAACCAACATCTGAGAAGAAGGGAAATAACTGGAATTGCCCTCTCCCATCTACTTGTTCATACTTATTTTTATTATGTTATTATTGATGCTATTATTGCAGCTGTAAATCTATTTTTTAGTTTTTAGTAATTTCATTTCACTTGCTCCTTTTGTTTTCCTGAGCCTATATGTGATCTTTCCAAACATATATTCGTTCTGTTTGGTTTCGTTTTTTTTATACGATGAGCTTGTGAAACATGACATGATCATGATCAAGTAAGGGAAACATCAGCTTTCAACCATAAACTAACATTGAGGAGTCCCTGTTTCCTCTACTTTGATAATGACTTGTCGATCCATTAGCTTCCAAGGAGTTCAAATCCAGAGCGTTCCTCATCAGTGGAGAAACTAGGATAGCTGAAAGATCACAAATTGCATCTTTCCTTGAGAAAGTTGAGCAGAGTGAGGCTTAAGCAAACCTCCACCCACCCACCCATTCCAGCTAACTGGTGCCCCATAGAGAATGATAAATTCTTGGCCATTGCTGGTACCTTGCATCCCATGCAGATTCACTGTACAGCTGTAGAAAGCACACAGTGCTGTCACTTGCCGTGTAAACAACAGCAGAAAGTAACAACATTCAGCTGTACTGTGACTGAACAGACGGCTGTTCTTCGTTTACACAGCAGAGGGTATCTGCTCTTGAGATGCTGTGTGCTGGTAGTGCTAGGCTTAGCTTAGAGGCAGGGGGGATTTCAGGGCTAGCTAAGAGGGGTTGCCTTTTGAAGTGAGCTGCATGTTGGCCAAAACAGCTAGACCTGTAGATAAGCTAGTGTTTGTGTCAGTTATTGTGTGCGGTTACATTGTGCAATCGCTTGGTTGGCGCTGGTTTCATTTGGTGGTCAGATAGCATTTAGGAAAAGGCTCCATTTGTCTTGTGAAGATGCTATATTAAAACAATAATGATTTTTTTTTCAGCTCTTTGGTATAAAGTGCATGAAAGTCTTAAAATTTCTCTAGTGTTTTATTCTGGCTGAAGCTGTTTTTATATATATATATATATATATATGGTTCAGATTCTGGTTTTGAATATCAATGGTTATCCCCACACCTCAGTGGTTAAAAAAAAAAAAGGATCTACACTGCTCATTTTGAACCCTGTAAAAGTGGGACTGCACCACAGGATATGAAGCCCATTCCAGTCTGAAGAAGCACTGACCTGAATTTGCTTTCTTAGCAGTGATCTTATTGTTTATGTTTTCGCTTCTATTTGGCTTCTCCGACATGTAACCATGCCAAAGACAAGCCTGTGCAGCGCCTAATGTATCTATACCAGACTTCTTATAGGCTAGGTGCTTGCTTCATCCTGATACTGTGGTTTCTTTATACAAAGGAGATGTTGGACTGTAGGGGAGCCATTCAAGAGTCTGTGAGTTCATAACAATAGTCTGTACATGTCTAGTGCATCAAATCACTTTTTTTTCCATTTGCACCATGCCATTACACTTTTTTTCCTCTTTGTGGGCCATCACTGTATAAAGGAATATGTTAAACTCATATAGTTCACAATGAGATGTGAAAAAGGAATGGCACAACAGATTTTTTTTGTCTTGTGAACCCTTCCTGACTTGTTTTGTCAAGTTGCAGCTACCTGTTAGTTGTTTTTATGAATATCAGGACTTAGATGGAAAGGGTTTCCAACAGGCCTTGAAAATGTGAGCCTTTAACACAAACTCACAAACTCATCTACACTCACACAGCATGATCGTGGTGGTGGTGTGTCATTCATTATGTATGAGATTGAAAAGTCTTGGGTGCACTGGCTTGCCTGAGATGGGCACAACAGGACCAATTCAACGGTTACTTGAAACGTGTATTTACTGTTAATGTCTTTTAATAGGAACAATGTGTTGGCATGCACTCATCATGTTTCCGTTGACCAAATATGTATTTTCATCTTAACCTCTACATTCCTCGGACACAGGTTCAGTGCTGTGGATTTTACTCTCTTTGTGCTGCGTCTGTCATCTCTCCTTTCCCTCTTCTACTTTTGTTTTTTCATTACTTTCCTTTGCTGGTGGATCATCTGCTTAAGTGGACTGCCTCTTTGCTTCATGTTGTTCATATCCTGTGATCTTACAGTATGTATTCACAATACATTGTAAAATGCCATCTCAAATGTAAAAAACACAAATACACAAGCGTAAGCAAGACACTGCTTAATGGGTTTTTTTGTTTTTTGTTTGTTTTTTTTACTGCTGAAGCATCCAGGTCTAGTCTCCTGAAGAGGGAATACATACTATTGTAAAACCACAATACTGGGGAAGGCACTGTTGAATATGACGTCCTCAACAATAAATGTTTTTGCATACTTGGTCCCATGGAGTTTGATTTATTTATTGTTCATTCATCTGATATTCCCTTTACAAATTAATTACAAGTGAATTATAATAAATCATACTTAGCATCTATAGCTTGGGTACTAGAAAAAAAGGCCAGCTGCTAATGCAAACCTGGGCGTTGTGCGCCTTTTGGCCGAAACTCAAATTCACAGAGCGTTCTCGTGATGATTATAAGAGCAGACCTTTAGTTGGTGGAATGTGTGTGTGTGTGTGTGTGTGTGTGTGTGTGCGCGTGCGTGCGTGTGTGTGTGTACACATATAACGTGTAACGTGTGTGTCCTCTAATTGGATCCAGTTTCTGTGATTGTTTTCACATGCCTGAGAGATGATGCAATGTATGACTCCATCCCTTGCTTGGTTTCCTGTGCCAGAGCATTGCGGTGAATCTAGCCGCTGCAAAGAAGAAAAGAAAAAGAAAAAAAACTGATGGGGGGGGGGGACGAATGACTTAAGTGTTTCCACTCCACGAGAAAAGAGAAGACGGAGTACATTTCATGACAGCGGCAGGTTTCAGTCATCCGTGTTTATCACACCCAAAGAGTTTCCTTCTTTTCGATGGAAAAACCTCAACATAAGAGTCAGTTTGGGAAATGGTAGTGACGTGTAGCTTCTTTGTGGAAGTACAGTAGGCCGTGACTTTTTGCAGAGCCCGGCTGGTTGCCCTTTGTATCGTAACACTGTTGGAATCAAGAGATTCGGTGAAGCAACAGGAACAGTCAAGAATTCAGTCAACAGTTCCCCTGTCTCACTCTTCTGATTTTCACAGAAATTATGTTACAGTGTTTGGTATTAAGGGGAGAAGGCCTAGTGGCAGTAAAATCTGAAATCTGCTGTCAACAGCTTGCATGCTGTATAAGGCCTGAGTATTACAGGAGGGGAAAATCAGTAGTATACATACTGCAAACGGCCCTGTGATGGCCTGGCGGCCTGTCCAGGGTGTCTCCCCGCCTGCTGCCCAATGACTGCTGGAATAGGCTCCAGCATCCCCACGACCATGAGAGCAGGATAAGCGGTTCAGATAATGGATGCATGGATGGACATAATGCAAACAGTAAAGCCTGATACTGAAAAGTAATCGGCTCGCTGGAGATGAAATATTGCATCGGCATTTAAACCATCCATAACTGAGTATGATATTGATAATGATCCCCCCCCCGGCACTTTGACATTTGGACTTAGATTGGATGCGATTATGTGATTGTTCAATCTGTAGAAGTTCTTTGCTTTATTACTTGCGAATGAGAAAACCAGCCAGTGTTGAATTGCATGCAGTCCCTTTTGAGGCTTTCAGTTGTGTCCATTTCTCAAACAAATACGCCGCGTTGACCGGGTATGTGACGTTTCTTGTTGTCAATAGAGCGCTCATGCTAACATCATGTATCCATATTACTCAGGTGGAGCATCAAGGTCGTACTTTCACAGAGGGAGCTGTTTGAGCTGCTGGAATATGCCTAATCAGAGGCAAGAGGTGCATAAACAGCATCCTTAATGATTGTGTCACTTGTCGGAAGCTCCGGGGAAAGCTAGAAAGGCAGAAGATGTCAGACCTACCAGAAGAGCGACTGAGCACCTCCCCAACTTTCACCTACAACGGTTTGGATGTCTTTGGCCTCTGGACAATGGTTGCACGGCGTACAAGAAGTGGTCTAGCATACAGCAAGCGCTGGACAATACTCTTTACCTGTATGAGCACTCATGCAGTCCACATTGAAGTGATCAAAGCCATGGCCACTTCTAACGACATTAATGCCGTTAGAAGGTTCTTTGCCATCCGAGGACTCTCTAAGCAGTTACAGCCGGATTATGGAACGAATTTTATTGTTGCCTGCAATGAGCTTGAGTTTCGCAAAGTGGTCAAGGAGTCAAGGGTTCAGAGGTTTGTGAACAGTCAGGGTTGCACCCGGGAGGACTTCAATGTACCACATGCTTCTCACATGGGAGGAGCATGGGAGCGTTTGACTGGAGTGGCATGGAGAATCTTGGATTCTATGCTGGCACGCACAAGCTCTTCTGGTCTAACTCATGAGGTTCTGTCAATCCTAATGAGGACTCCCGGCCCCTGGTCCCAGTTTCCACTGATGGAGACTCATCTTTAATACTTACTCTTGCAATGCTCCTAACTCAGAAAGTTAGTGCACCGCCTTCACTTGGAAACTTCAGTGGAGAACATCTCTATTAACAGCAATGGCGCCAAGTGCAGAGTCTCGCGAACCAGTTCTGGAGTCGCTGGAAACCAGAATATCTGCAGACACTTCAAATGCGATACAAATGCCAAGATTCATGCCCTAACATCCAGGTTGGCGAAATCGTAGTGCTAAAGCACAGTCAAGCAGCCCAGAACGATTGGCCCATGTCACATGTTTCAAGCTTCTTTCCTAGTGGTGATGGGAGAGTTCGCAAGGTCAAACTCAAGGTGACAAAAACGGGGACAACTAAGAGGTTCCTCAGACCTGTAACTTACACTTCTTCTTGAGTAGTAGGACTGGAGGACTGGATTCAACTTTGTAAATTTGTAGGTTACACGTATGTGGAATCTTGACAGATTCCAGGCGGGGAGTGTTTTGTATCCCGATTGTAGTAGATACAACCTGCCTTTCGGCGCTTTTATTTAGTTTGCAAAGAAGTCGGGGTGGGGCGGGACGTAACGGCAAAAGGATCCACTGTAATCCTTGCCTGTATCTTGTGTTGCCTTCGGAAGCATTGACTGTGAATAGTTGTCCATCACATATTGTAGTTTATTGTTCTTTGATTATTGTTGGGAATTTGTGTGGTAGAGATACATGGGGCCCGATTTGAAATGAGCATGCGTTTTGCGGGCGGCGCAGTGGTTAGCGCGGTCGCTTCACAGCAAGAAGATCCCGGGTGCGAGCCCCGGAGTAATCCAACCTTGGGGGTCGTCCTTGGTCCTCTGTGTGGAGTTTGCATGTTCTCCCCGTGTCTGCGTGGGTTTCCTCCAGGGGCTCCGGTTTCCTCCCACAGTCCAAAGAAATGTAGGTCAGGTGAATCGGCCATACTAAATTGTCTCTAGGTGTGTGCGCGTGTGTGTGTGTGTGTGCCTTTGTGCGATGGCCTAGCGGCCAGTCCAGGGTGTCTCCCCGCCTACCGCCCAATGACTGCTGGGATAGGCTCCAGCATCCCTCAGAGCAGGATAAGCGGTTCGGATAATGTATGAATGTGTTTTCGGTGAGCAAGTTAGCTGTTTAGCCTAGCTTCACGTAACCAAATTTTTATTTAGCCTAGCTTAGCCCATTTTTTGGGCTAGCCTAGTTTAGCATACGCTATTATTCGATGCAACTGTTGAATGTAAATTGTATTAATGTCTATGCATGTCCATGTGTAAATACTGCTTTATTGTTTTTATTTCAGTTTTACACCATTCATTGTGAATGCAGCAGTGCCCCAAAATAAAGCACTAGGTGCGTAGAACGCTACTCCCTGACACCGGTATTCATTTTGATGGAGTTTGGCTGGCTGCTTAGTTGTGTTCCTTTCCTCTTTACACACAATGAGAGGCAGGACAGCCGCTCGGGAAGCCGGTGGCGTGGACAGGGACAACCGCGGGACCGCTTGGGGCGCCTGAGGCGGAGCCACTGGAGACCCGGGAAGCTGAGCCACTGGAGATCCGGGAAGCTGAGCCACTTGAGACCCGGGAAGCTGTGCCACTGGAGACCCGCGAAGCTGTGCCACTGGAGACCCAGGAAGCTGAGCAACTGGAGACCCGCGAAGCTGTGCCACTGGAGACCCAGGAAGCTGATTTGAGATGGGCATGTGTTTTCTGTGTGCTAGTTGGCTTAGCTTACACTGTTTAGCCTAGCTTCACGTAGCCACGGACTGTAAATGTGAAGCGCTGTCTCAGTACTCCACATAACCATGGGGGGCGCATGTATTGCGGATTGTACCTTTAAATCAGGAGGCTGAATGGCCTCAGGAATTTACAAATAAGAGCCCCGTGGTGAAGTGGACAAGCTTTTTTTTTTGTAATTCAGATAGAGAAACTATATTTCATTTGTTTTTTCTATGTGCCCATTCAGTTATTTGATATGCAAGACTTTATGGTAACACTTTCTATGAAGCTTGCATCTATAAGGCCCTATAAGTGTAGCTACAAGTCATTGTAAGATTCATTATAACCATGTATACGCCCTCACAACACCTCATAACCACCTTTATGCTACATTATGTCAATTTAAAACGGATTTATGCATTATAAATATGTCATCATTAGCCTGTTTATCTGTCAAATGTCATAATGCATCATAGCCAACTTGTTTTGCTGAAGTTTTGTAGAGATGCATAATGAGACCAGGGCTATTTCACAGTCTTCAGCCATCACATTTGTTATACACATTATAGGAACGTATGGGCGTTATAGATGCTTATAGGACGTTATAGATGCAAGCTTCATAGAAAGTGTTACTGACTTTATAAATGGAAAAAAATAGTTACTAATGTACAGATTAATTTATTAGATGTGGTGTTATATTTTGTGTTCTATGGGATGGACAGCAATATTACCTATATAATTCAGCTTCTGATTAATCTTGGTAAATTTCACATCCACAAATCTAAATGGTATGACTTTAAACCCTGCTTTCATCGATTTGTTGTTGAACTCACGCAGTATGGCACCTTAACTGAAAATGCGAAAAACAAAAAAGCAATAAAAACTTTCGATATTTTAAAGAAAGTACATTTTATATGAACTCTGAACGGACTTAAAAAATGAATGGACTTTGAGCCCCCCTGGTCTGTAAAAAGTTGCTATTTTTTCTGTATGACAATTGTATACCTCTTTGTTGTAAATAAAAGTAAAGAAAAGATTACAACATCGGACTGGATCGTCTCCAAAGTGGAAAGGAACTTGCTCTCATGTGAACCGGGATGACATAGGCTAAGGAGTTGTAGCAACAGAAGGCAAAACTTCAGCCTGTGTTTCTGTGCTGTAACACCTGTGTGAGAGCATTATGTCATATCTGCAAAGAGCAAACAATGAGCTAAGCCCCCCACCCCCCGCCCTGCCTTTTCTGCTCTCTCTCCACTACTCGTTTACACAAGAGCTTTGTTAGTAAAAAGGTGAGTTCAACTCCAATCGCACTCGAACGAGAGACGGTCTTGTGAGTCATCAGCCAGCAATGTCGGCTCTGAACTGCACCACCAGTCTCTATCTTTGACCTCACACCTCTGAGGAAACAAAGATGAATTATCAAGAAATAGGGGCGTTAAAGACTTGCAAGCTGACATTTAGGTTTTAAATAAACAGTCGGCCAAAAGATATTGACTCAACAGTTGTGGTTATGTCAATGGGTCAACCTCAGAGAGAGGTTATTTTCAGATGTTCTGAGATCTTGCACGGGGGGAGGAACTGGTAAAATATAGACTCTGCTACTGATCTATAAGTGGGTGTATGTGTGCTATAAGAGGCAAAAGGAGTATTTTGACAGAGAGCTGGTATATTTCTGGTCCTCAGCGCTTTCCAGTGACTCACTGAAGAGCTACAAACTTGGAGCCAGGTGCAGTGGAAACTCGGTGGGAGCCGCCCGCAGAGGAGGGGCCGCTGCCCGCAGCACGTGTCCCACAGCATGTGTCTGGCTGTAACAGGTGACGGGCCACATGGATACTAGGCATGGAAAGTCATGGAAAACCGAACGTCATGATATGAGACTAACGGTTGACAAATGTATATGAAGAGTACTACCAAAGCTACTGCCCCCCCCCCAACACACACACACACACACACACACACACACTTCCTTACCTCTACCATCAGCAACACCTTCACTATCAACACCACCACACACAGCATGGCCAAGTCCTGTCAATAGCCATCCCACTACCACTAATTACATCATTATAAATACATTTAAAAATATTTCAAGAAACTTCAGCTGCAGCAATCAAACTATCTATCTATCTATCTATCTATCTATCTATCTATCTATCTATCTATCTATCTATCTATCTATCTATCTATCTATCTATCTATCTATCTATCTATCTATCTATCTATCTATCTATCTATCTATCTATCTATCTATCTATCTATCTATCTATCTATCTATCTACTTTTATCACATGACCTCAGCCAATCCATATAATTAGCCAAGAATAACGTTAATTAGCTGTAAATTAACCTTGTCCTAAATGTCAGCCTGTGATGTGGATAGCAGATGTGTTTTATTGGGCACCAGATGTTGAAAACAGTACACTATTTCTGTAGCTTAATGTCAGACACATTTCACTGAGTGAAACCACCAATGAAATAATTGTAAAAATATGTATCTCTTTGCATAAACCAAGAGAGATTGGTGGACTAGGACTATCGTACTTCCTGCATTATTACTGGGCAGCGAATGCAAGGACCCTTGTCTATTGGCAGGAAGGTTACAGAACGGAAGTATTGACCAAGACGCCCTCTTGGGTTGCCATTGAAATGAGTGATGTCAAAAACAGCTGTCTTCCAGCACTCCTTTTCTCAGTACCTAGATCCCCTGCAAATACTAAGATGGATAAATTAATAATTTTGTATTGCTTGAAAATATGTCAGCAAATTAAGAAGGGCTGCAGATTACCAGACACCTCTATTCATACCCCAGTATATCACATGTGAATTATGCCACACACTCTCTGAAAAACGCCTGAGAGGAGGAACTGGGTATACAGATTGGGGCTGATGTTTGGGAGGAGGGCCTTAACCGGGCCTGATCTTATTTCTATCAATGATATGCCTCAATTAATCCAATTCAAGTTGATGCAGAGGCTTCATTATTCAAAAAATAAATTGTACAGAATCTTTCCTACCATTTCCTCTCTATGTGTAAATCTGCAGAAGGCTCTCTGACCCACCTTTTCCGGACGTGCCCAAAACTGTATCATTTTCGGTGTGACGTATTCAAGTGCTTCTCTGACATGTACAGCTGTGTGTTTGAACCTGATCCAGAGATTGCACTATTTGGGTTTTCTCTTTCCCTACTAAATCGTGGTGTCTCCGTGCAAAGCACTATTATGTATAGAACGGTAATTGCAAAGAAAGTATTTTTAAAGCTCTGGATGTCAGATACTGTGCCTCAGTTTAAGACCTGTTTAACACTCTCTTTGTCTCTTTTGTCCTAGGTCGAATGTGCCCCTCTGACAACACAACTGGCCCCAGCCTGGCCCCCCAGTAAAATTGGTCTAGAACTGCCACTGCAACAGTGTAATCCATTATTTTCCTTAATTCCTTAAATGTGTGTGTGTGTGTGCGTGTGTGTGTGCGTGTGTGTGTGTGTGCGTGTGTGTGCGTGCGTGCGTGCGTGTGTGTGTGTGTGTGTGTGTGTGTGTGTGTGTGCGTGTGTGTGTGTGTGTGAAAATGTATTAAAGAGACCACTCTTTGAAGAAGCTCCTACACATGTAGATTAACTTCTCCCTCCTATTTGAGCAAGTGATGTGTGCCATCTTGTGTTCATTGTGTAGAACCACGTTCAGTTGGCCATAAGAAGAGCTATGCTATGCTAGGATGATCAGCCACCAGCAAGTTACTAAGGTCAAGTGAATGTGAACCCCATTTGACCTCATGCTGTATTTCTCCTGTACTGAAGAAATGTCATGACTGCTGGGATAGGCTCCAGCATCCAGCAGGATAAGCAGTTTGAATAATGGATGAAGAAATGTCAATTTCTTGGAATCAAAAGAAATGAAGAACAATGCTGAAATAACATTCAAATGCGGAATTTTATGTTTTTTTTCAATTGGATAAAAAAAATATAATAAGAAAAATCTTTATGTTAACATGACAATGTTTATTTAGTTTCAAGTTTATTTATACAGTGCAACAGTCGCCTATAGTGTAGCCAGGCCAGTGCAATGAAATTCTTGGTTATTGATGCTTGAAACAATCATTTAAATAAATAAACGAAGGCAAAAATTAAAAAATAAAAACACAAAAAACAAAAGGTTAAGAAAAAAATGACAGGGAATGATGAAAAAACAGTGTATAAAGGTAAATTATGAAAAACGTGAAGGATAAGAAGCGGTGACTGCCGATGAAACAGTGTCACCTGGTGGTTAAAAAAAACGCTGATGACGACTGATACACTGAACGGCCAGTAGGGGTCAGAAGAAAACCAGGAAATGAGATGTAAAGGTTTTTATGTGGCCATTGCAGACCTTTCGTTTTCATTTCTGGCACCTTTTGTGTGATTATTTTCTCTTTCTGTGCTTTCACCATCGGTTGTGGTAATTTTTTTGAATACAGGAACAGTTTTTTCTCCCCACAGGTCATCTCTCTCACAAACACTTAACAGCATGATGCAATAACGGACACTTATGTAAATATGACACTTTGTAATAGCCCCCTCTGGTCAAAATGTCTCACGTACATATCTACGATGTGAACTACTTCTTTTTAAACCAGATATGCAATACAATGTACAATTAATACACATGCAACTTCTGTATACTGGTTAAAAATTATTGTTGTTGTTATAATTAAAACAAGTACATAATATATTATATAATAGAGAATAGATAAATATATATAGTATATATTTTTCCATCCATCCATTATCCAAACCGCTAATCCTACTCTCAGGGTCGCGGGGATGCTGGAACCTATCCCAGCAGTCATTGGGCGGCAGGCGGAGAGACACCGTGGACAGGCCGCCAGGCCATCACAGGGTGGTATATATTTTTACTAAACTTAGCAAAAAAAGTAAGGAAATTTGAGTTTGGTAGATTATGTCTTTGTTGTAACAATGCTTCTTGGCAATAAATCTTATATCAGGGCACCTGATTGTCAGCACCTGGGGTACCAGAAGCTCAACACAAGAGCCAGTAGCAACAGCAAAATAAGCTGTTTGGCATTGGCAGAGAAGATTTGGCAAATAGTTCATGGGCTCAACCCACATACTCAGCTCTGCTGCTCATCCCACAAATGCATGTTTCTTACAAATGTGGCATCATATTGCTAAAATTAGTATATAATATAGTATATAAACATAATGAATTAAAAAGTCATAATATATACACATAAGTTATTAATTATTCAGCCATAACAAAACTCTGCATAATAGTTACATACCTGTTGTGCATACATACATACCTCCAGTATTCTATCTATTATTCCATTTATTTCTTTTGATTTTCTTTTTTTTATGTGAGTGATACATGCAAGTACTAGAAGTTTCTGTAAACTGGAGTCAAATTCCTTGTATGCCTAAATACACTTGGCCAATTAAGTTTATTCTGATTCTGATTAGTAAACTTGCTCCACTCGCTCCAGATTATGCCATGCAAATGCAAAATGTAAACAGGGGCTTAGCCAGGACACTTTTACTGGGGGGGGGGGCAGCTGGGGCCAGCCATTTAATTAGGGTGGCACTTGTCAAAACTGCTATTTTAAAACTACTTTCGAAGATTATGGTAGCCCTTATAAGAATGCCATGGGTTGTGTATAGCCAAAGGGTTTGGAATGGTATCGTTCATCTAATCTACATGTCCCATGCACGGGTGTTAATGCAAGGGGTATGGTTTAAGTGTTGTAAAGTGTAAAGACCGAAGACAGAAATGTCATTTAGTATTTCATGCGCAATTTCAATTGCATGAAGGGGAAATGTACACAATGAAGCCAACATTTCCATATCCTGAACACACACAACTAAATAAACTGCATCACTTGGACTTGCCATGCTGCACTTACACACTCTTGCTTTTATACTTGGATTTACACAAATATGAGCCCATTGGGCTCCTAACTTTAGTGGCAAAGGACAAGACTTAATAATGGTAGGCTAATAATAATAATGCATGTATTTCAGCTTCCATTTGACTGTTTCTGTGCAGGCGTTTTTTTGTTTTTTTTTACCCACTCGGGACAGGGGAAGGGGGGCGGCGGGGCCAGCGGGGGGTGTGTGTGCTCTGACCAATGGGGGCCGTGCCCCCCCCGGCCCCCACGTAGCCACGCCCCTGAATGTAAAGGTTAAGATCCTCTCCTCTTGGACAATAGTAAGGTTTACTGCTTTGAACTCCATGGCCTCTCAATCAGCACTGGGCCCGTAGCAGCAACTGGTGAAACTTGAGGCAAAATCTCTGTGATGGCCCTCTTGCTTAAAATGTTTCTTTTTCCATCCCTTCATTGTATATCAGATTTGCAGCCTTCCTTATTAAAAAAAAAACCAAAAACAAACCAAAAACTAAAACCCACTATTGATTTGAGTCCAGGTTTTATGGACTGAACCAAGAATCTTACAGGCTGCCCCATGGCCTCTGACCCTTCTCTCTATCTAGATTTTAGAAGGCCAGTTTATTTGTATAGCACCTTATCATCGCAGAGGTCATTCAGGGAGCTTTACAGGCAAAAGACAAGAAAAGAAAAAAAAGATTGTTCTGCTTTTTCAACATGAGCAGAACAAAAATGGCTGCTGTCATTGGCAGTGTTGTTGTGACTGACTGACGTCTTTGTTGGCTCTACCCACTCTCCTTGCCTTTGTCTGGTAACTCTATGTAACGGGGCAGTCCTATGGTGTTCTATGCTGGTCAGCCTGCTGCACGCCCGTCACTCTCATCGTTAGTTCTGCGTTGTGTTCTAGTTGAGTGGGGCCCCAGGTGTTGTTGGGGGGGGGCCCTCAGTCTCTCATCATCATCATCATCATCAAGGAAGGAGGGGGGACACACAGGACTCTATTTGGCCCACCTAGCCATTTATTTTATTTTCTTACGGACGTGGGGGTTGAAGCTCAACCACTGCCCGGACTTCACTCGTGTGCGTTAGAAGGAGAAACCGTTCACGGGACTCCGATGTAAGAAAGGATAAAACAAGTATTTTATCCCACAGCTTGCAGTATCTTCTTACAGGGATACTCAAGGTTACGTTCTCCTCAATCAGCAAAAACTGTGCTACGTTAAGAAACACGCGTGGCTCGGCTCGATCGCTGCTTGAGACTCCTTCCACAAAACAAAAATGGCCTCTCCCGCGTTCCATCTTCCGTGTACCCACAAGACCTCGCTCTTAAAGCGACAGTACAGGTATATGACGGTCGTTATAAAACATACATAAAAGTAAATAATGACATAAAATAAAATGTAGTAAACACAAATAACAGCACACAGACAGGATTTGGTGATATTTCATACTTAAACAAAATAAAAACATTAATTTTAACCTAGTTACATTTACACTAAGACCGTGGCTTAGACAGAGAGAGAGAGAGAGAGAGAGAGAGAGAGAGAGAGAGAGAGAGAGAGAGAGAGAGAGAGAGAGAGAGAGAGAGAGAGAGAGAGAGAGAGAGAGAGAGAGAGAGAGAGAGAGAGAGAGAGAGAGAGAGAGAGAGAGAGAGAGAGAGAGAGAGAACTTAAAGGATATTGAGAAAATTTTAAGTCAAATTGTCGAACGTAAAAAAAAACTTTGTGGATATTCTCTGCTTGACCAATGAGACTGGAGAGCTGCTGTTAATGAGAAAATAAACAAAAAATCTGATGCCTCTTCTTCTATCTCCATTAGGTCATCTTTACCTACACAGGTGACGTTTTTGCTTCCTGTTTTTGTCATGTAAAGAGACCTGATTGGATAAAAAGTTGGACAAAAGATGTGAGGAAAATATGACTCAGGTCACAAATAAAAACACAACTTGCTGTACATTCTGATAATTGTGATGTCACATAGCGAATGTCATGTATAATAGATGAACGAAGCGCCCTCCTCTGCCTCTCTCTCTCTCTCTCTCTCTCTCTCTCTCTCTCTGTGCTCTCTCGTGGGCATAATGATGCGATTTCCATTGGAAAATGTCACCGAGACAATGACATCAACATGCCATTATCAAAGTCCACGAGAAACTAATTCAATAAATTAATCATGCAGAAATCCTCATTATGCTCACTTGTTGCCTGCTGTCGTAACCCAATATTTGTTCTTCGCGCGCGCGCGTGTGTGTATGTGGATTGTGGCTGTCATAAAGCAACACCCCTCCTCGCAGCCTTCATGTCTCCACGACTGACTTTCACTTCCTTTGCATTGCACTGATAATGATCACCGCTTTGTACTCTCCATGGCACCAACAGATTGTTTTGCACCTTCAGGTCTTTCTCTCATATGCTTGTGCAGATGATCTTCTGGCTTGAACTTGCCAAACTGATGATTTAAAAATGAGTAAGCAGCGAAAGGGAGATACATCTGTACGCATGCTCAATAATCCAGGTAATAAAATAAAATAAAAGTTGAATCAGTTCATCTGGACACAACGTTTACTGACAGATCTTTTTCATCACTCATCTAAGTCTAAACTGACTGCAGGCATCCCCACCCTTATAAAAAAAATATAGCGGCATAACGATTGAAAACCACGACCAGTTTCATATGCAAATTATGGGTGTGAGCATTAACTAGAGTTAATGTTTGCAATCACAGCATTATAAGGTGGTGACCGATGTACATATGAAACTGGCCGTTGGTTTCGATCGTTATGCCACTGTATTGTTTATAAGGTGTGGGGATACCTGCAGTCAGTTTATTTATTTATTTACCCCTCCCTCTTCTCCCCAATTGTATCCGGTCAACTACCCCTCTCTTCCGAGCCGTCCCGGTCGCTGCTCCACTCCCTCAGCCAATCCGGGGAGGGCTGCCGACTACCCACACGCCTCCTCCGATACATGCGGAGCCGCCAGCCGCTTCTTTTCACCTGACTGTGAGGAGTTTCGCCAGGGGGACGTAGCACGTGCGACGATCACGTTATTCCCCCCAGTTCCCCCTCGCCCCGAACAGGCGCCCCGACTGACCAGAGGAAGCGCTCGTGCGGCGACCAGGACACATACCCACATTCCGTCTTTCCACCCGTAGACACGGCCAATTGTGTCTGTAGGGACGCCCGACCAAGTCGGAGGTAACACCGGGATTCGAAACGGCGATCCCCGGGCTGGCAACGGAATAGACCGCCACGCCACCGGACGCCCCTGCAGTCAGTGTAGACTGAAAAGGACACTTAGATGAGTGATGAAACGTATCAGTCAATAAACGTTGTGTCCAGATGAACTGATTCAACCTTCTCTGATGGAGACATAAGGTTTTGAAAAGTCATGCACTATGTACCAAGTACACTCACTACAGGAACATAAAGTACTGAGAATTTTAATCATCATCCATCTAGTAATAATTGATTTTTGATATTCCCAGTGTCCTTCGCAGCTTGTTCGAAAACAGCATTAGTATCCACTTTGCATGCTTGACATTCTGTTCATCCGTGCTCCTTCATTTATGGTTGTTCAATAACCACCTTTACCCTTGGCACTAACTTTATCATGACAGACCAGAATAATAAACTAGGCTATGGGCTCTGATAATACACATTCAACCAAATAGCCTTCCTTTACTTATTCAGCTCTCAACTCAATTTTATTCCATTTCATCCATTAATTCTGCAGTCAGACAGAATATTGTGCTTTGGGTTTTTCCTCTGCTGCAGTGGGATAGCAGGTAATGTGGAAAAAGCCATAAGGCTCACATATCCAACATGTCTTTATGCATGCTCAATAATCCAGGTAAGGAAATCACAGAAAGTTGAATCAGTTTTCCAGATGAAGTGATTTAGATTTCTGTGCTACATATCCAACAGTTTCTCATTTGGTAGACAGAGTATAGGAAAGTTTTTATGAGTTGCTTTTACAATGTGGTAGTCATGCTTGTGGTCGACATCTAAGACTGGGCATGGCATTGTTTCACAGATTCCCCTCAAAGACTCCCTAAACAACACATAAGCATGCTTTTTCAGGATCAGCAGTGGGTCTAGAAATCACATGCAGCAGCAAGCCTTCTGTCACAGGGTCTTGCTGAATGTTTTCAGTCCATGTGAATGACCCCCCCTCCCTTCCTGTGGGTCTAATATAGTGGGCTGGTAGTATTCCTGATGCAAATGGACACACGAATAGAGTATTAAGTACTCCTCTGAAGGCCAACACAGGGCAAACCAAGAGAGGTTTCAGGTCAGGTTTGTCACCTATGTGCAACTTCTACAAAATGCATGCTAGAACTTTGGTAAATTGTGGCTTTTGCTTCAGATTATCGGGCCATTGTTGTTGTAAACCACAGCAAATAACAAGAACAAAGCATTTCTCTCTGGAGAAATTAAAAAATGCTGACTGACTGATGTGTCATGATGTATTATTCCATTCTCTTTAGGGTAAATGTTGGTGAGGCCAGTAAAGCTCGACTGTTAACATCAGTACAATAACAACATTTACATGGTTTCACATGGTTTGAAATAACCCTTTTTCCATCACTTAATAAAACAACTGTAACAATATGTCCTTCGTCTTCTTCTTCTTCTTCTTCTTCTTCTTCTTCTTCTTCTTCTTCTTCTTCTTCTTCTTCTTCTTCTTCTTCTTCTTCTTCTTCTTCGTGGTTCAAGCCCTTACATAATGATAATAATGATGGTAATAATGTATGACTTTGTATCCATTATTGTCATTACTGTAGTACAGTAACATAATAACAATGACAATAATAATGCCAATAAATAGTGACAATGCAAATAAAGATAGACTGTAGTTCAAAAATAAATTTGGTCTGGTTCATCTTGGTGACACAACTATGATTTATGGTATATGGTCTCAGACCTGGAAACTTTGTTCTAGTTCTATTCTGGCTAAAGATCTGATATAATGTAGTCTAAAGCCATTTCCTGGCATTTCCCCCTCTTGCTGGGTTGGTGCCTGGAAGACTGAAAAGGCCAAATGCCTGACTTCTGCTTACAGCCTTCAAAAGGGGAAACCCTTATTCATAGACCATAAGCCTACCCTGTGATGAGATATAAAAACAGGTAACTGAGCACCAGGCACGGTTGAAGTTCAGTTTTGGTTGCCACTGGATATGCATGACCAGATGTTCCTCTCACCAGTATCAAGACCTCACAACAAACCTCTATATTTGCATCCCCCCCTGCCCCATTATTGTTCTAGCTCCTATCCATATCTTTGATCCCATCACAAAATGAACATAGATGAACACAGGTCCGATCGTGAGATTCTATGTATGACACATACACGCGCGCATGTGCACATGTCAGTTTTGAGATTTAGAACAATTTCTCGTATTTGTGTACTTTGGTAACTAAACAATGTTAGACATGCAGTATCAGTCCTTCTACCTTTGCATTTCCTATCATTTTCCTATCAGGCTGTGAATGGCAACGTCCAAGCAATTGATCATCTGCTGATGTTTTACATGGTATGTGACCAACTGATTGCTATGATATCAAATCAGTACTAATACTTATCATTCCGGCGGGATAATTTTCATTAAATGTGTTCTTCAAAAATGATTTAGGATTTACGCACGTGTTTTTAAAAAAAATCTGTGTCTGTTTTTGTAATTAGTATTTTATACTTAGTTAGCTTATCTCACAGCTGGTATGGCTTGGTCAGCGTACGTACAACATCAAGGGGCGGGTCCAAACGGACGCAGCCTTACGTCCAATCACGTCGCTTCCGTCACTGCGTCGCCGTTCTTACGTTTTCTCAGATCTGTAACTAAAGCTAACTGGGATGGTGGCCCCGAAACATGTCACACTTCCCCGGGGGTGACACTCACACCAGAACCGGAGATGGGATTCTCCCTTCGGTTTAAAAAAGCGAATTGAGAGTTCGGTTTAACCGCAGTTCACAGCAAAGCTATCACGCTCTTTATTTATTTATTCAAGAGAAGATGGCGGAGTTCTCGCCTGTCCTGCCGATGCGGGATGGAGGGGTACGGTTCGGCCAGCCCATCTTTCCCCGGTCCAGATCGGGTTCCGAGTCAGAAAGTGAACTATCACAGAGCCTGGCCCGAACCAAGATCCGGTCCTACGGGAGCACAGCCAGCGTTACGGTTTCTCTGGGGGAGAAATTCATTGAGCATCGGGTTACTGACAGTGATACGCTGCAAGGGATCGCTCTCAAATACGGTGTCACGGTAAGACTGATATAAGCTAGCACGATAATGTCGTTGTGATGTTCACCTTGACTTTATCTGATAGGAATATTAAACCACTGGATATACACTGTACATTTGATTAGCTGTCAATGCATGTGAACATTGTTTGCATCACCCTGTATGATAAATGGTAACTCCGCACAACATCAAGCCTCCGCTGGCTTGTGTCTAGGCGTGGACACCCCCTTTGCTTTTATCCATGCATATGTGAAAGTAATTTCACAGCCTTTTATATTTTGATCCTTATTAGTTTATTCTACATGCATCACAACAAACGTTTAACACGAAGCATCAAATTCACATCGAGGCCCGTTAGAAACCAGTAATAAGGCCGTTCCAAGTGCTCTGAAATGCTTTATGATGTCGGCTTAGTATGGGCAGTGATGGTCAACCCAGTAAGAATATAGTGTTGATCATTTAGTTGGAATGGGGTTGGTTACTTAAACTTTGCATTTTCTCCATGTCTAGCGCAGTATTGTGCTGGGCAAGTATGAACCCCTCACCAAAAAATAACAGCCTAGAACTAGGCAAACATTGTACAGCGCCTTAAAGTGTGGCAGGACAGTTTTCCTCACAGCTTTGTTGGCGTGATCAATTTGTCAAGAGTTTACATAGATCGGTTCGGTTGGTTTTCCTCTTGTATCTGACGTGCCATATTGTTCTCCACACAATACCTTTGCACTACACACAAGACCAAAGCAAGTGAAATCAAGTGAGAGGATCATAGATGAACTACTTCTCACACCATTCATGTTGCTGTCTCCCTTGTATTTCAGATGGAGCAGATCAAGAGGGCCAACAAGCTGTTCAGCAATGACTGCATCTTCCTGAGGAACAGTCTTAACATCCCTGTTGTATCGGAGAAACGCTCCATATTTAATGGACTGTCTCTTGAGTCTCCCGACGGGGATGGGGAAGCAAGCTCACAGGTACCTGACTTTCCCTGTGTGACACAGGATATTGAGGAACCCTCGCCACCCCCTTCTCCACCCCATGAGGACTCCAACCCCCTCCAGACCCATCCAGAGGAACTGTCAGCCAAAGACTTCTTACATAGACTGGACTTGCAAATTAAACAGTCAAAACAGGCAGCGCGTAGGCTGAAAGAGGAGGAAATAAGGTGAGGTGAGGCCCAAGTGCCTGATCAGTACATATAGACACGGAGAGGGAAAATATGAGGTCAGGCTGAGAACATGCCTCAGTCAACTACTACACCTTTTTATGTGTGCAGAACTTACCGGGCATTCACATTTATTATTACAAAAACTATGTAAATGACAGGTCACTTAGTTCTAATGGCGATAGCGAGCAACAATGACAGGTTGACACCAAGTGTGGTGACAATGGAAAGTTGAAAAGTGTTCAACTTCATGCAAATGTGCCATGACATGTAGTCATGACAGCTCAAGTGAACCAATATTAGGGCTCTTGTCTGTGAGTCCTATGAGAAATGGATATTTGGTTCCTACTCAACTTTCGTTTCCAATGGAGAAGTAATTGATCACTGCAATTTCTGCGTTCCAGCTTCTTGGGATCCATAGTTGCTAAATACAGATATGACACACAATATTTATGCACTGGCAAAGAGTCCCTTCAAGACATTAATAATCAGCAGCAAATGAATTGATGGGGCAGATACCTAAAACCAAATCATAGTGGCTGACAAAATAATCACATTGAAGGGCATGAAAACATTGCCTGGTTGGATAGCTATGTTTTTAGTATAAAAACCTGAGCAACATCAGAAAATAGCAATTCAATTGGAGCTGGCTATGTAAATTTGTATTCAAGTACAGATAGATACACCTGGAAGCAACAGAATCTGGGAGACAAAAGTAATATTTGTCGCTTTTGTAGTGATAAATGTGAATGCTGGGTTAGTTTCCTTGAGACCTGCACATTTATCTGAAAGCCCCTGACTGATAACCCTCTTCAAAAGCAAGAGTCCCCATTGGCCCTGTCATTCTTGTTATATAGCTTGGCATCCAATCAGACTGTTGTTCTGAGTGTGGGGTCTGAGACTCTCCTTAAACTGATGCAGATAATGAATACCTGTCAGTGTTAACTAGTGCCTCTCTCTTTTAGCCTTTTCAGCGTGTGAATGTCTATGGCTTATGAATGCTGAGTCGTGTCCCTGGCAAACTGAGTGTGTGTGTGTGTGTGTGTGTGTGTGTGTGTGTGTGTGTGTGTGTGTGTGTGTGTTTGTGTGTGTGTGTATGCATGATTATGTGTGTATTTTTCTTTACTTACAGAAAAGATGCTGAGAATGCAGTTTTAGTTTATTCAATTTTTGCTTATGTCCAATGCCTACATGTCTATGCCTGTCTATCCAAGAGCTTCAGACTTTTGATATTGAAGCTTTATCTTAGTAACAGTTTCATTGTGTTAGACTTCATTGGTCAACTTCAGCATGATAACCTCAAAGGAAAACCTAATTGCCAATAAAAAGGCGAAATTGAGGAAGCAAGACAATAGTGGTTTTGGTAAGAGAAGCAGAGACGGGAAAAGTCAAAGGGGAATGATGAAAATAGGAACTGCAACAGGTTTGTGTGAAGCTGTTGTAGTAGTCACCCACATACCAAATGATATAGCAGTGAGGTCTTCAGAGGGAGATCCAGCACACTGCAGTGCTCTGAATCAGGCCTGAACACATCTTACTGACACTGCGTGTTGAGACAGAGGACACTCATATCCACTCACTGCTTAGATGGTTTGTCTGGCATGCACCCATTAAAGGGAGAATCAGGTCCAGTCAGAAATACCGGTTAAGCCAAGACTGAGTCACACTGCAGCAGACAGATCCCCTTGTTTTCCACTTCTGACTAACCATCTATCTAAATGCCCAGCTGAAGTTGCAGGATTCAGTGTTTTGCATACTATGCAGTAGTTCTCCATAATGGATGCAAGGCAATCCTATAGCAGTTTCAAGAGCAGCTGTTATGCTAATCCCCTTTCTGGTGTTCTAAGGATATAACCTGACCTTTCAAAACCATGTTAAAGGATTCTGAGGTCTCTCACAAGGAAGTCGGGGCAGGGATTCAACTGTAAGATGGTCTTATAAGGGCTCACATTACAGCTTGAAGATGTGGTGTACTATGTCATCCATAAATGATAATGCCCACTGCTACCTGAGAGAATCACCAAAGATCGTACACTACCATAGCATAGATAGTTCAGCAACAACTGAATGATATTGTAATTGCTACTTTGTCATAGACAATAACAATTATGCAATACTTTGATATTGTGATGTAGTGTTCTTTTTTCTTTTGACTGCAGTAAAGGTGGAATTATTTCCTCAAAGGCAGTAAATTAAAACTTAATTTGACATTTTTCATGATATTCATAAACTCCAAGAATTTTTTTTTTAATTTTCATAAACACAAGAGGATTTAGCACCATTACTGAATCCGAAACTGTGAAATGTAAGTTAATGCATTCAATGTATGAAGCTGATGCAATGAAAACCACTGCGTTATGCAGTTCCATTATGTTTATATTTCATTAGTTGCTGTCGCCATCAGCACAGTGGATCTTAAAAATGCAAATTTGGAGGCATCCAGGTGGCATAGTGGTCTATTCTGTTGCGTACCAACACAGGGATCACTGGTTTGAATCCCCGTGTTACCTCCGGCTTGGTCGGGCGACCCTACAGACACAATTGGCCATGTCTGCGGGTGGGAAGCCGGATGTGGGTACGTGTCCTGGTCACTGCAGTAGCGCCTCCTCTGGTCGGTCGGGGCGCCTGTTTGGGGGGGAGGGGGAACTGGGGGGAATAGTGTGATCCTCCCACGCACTACATCCCCCTGGTGAAACTCCTCACTGTTGGGTGAAAAGAAGCGGCTGGCAACTCCACATGTATTGGAGGAGGCATGTGGTAGTCTGCAGCCCTCCCCGGATCGGCAGAGGGGTTGGTGCAGTGACTGGGATGGCTCGGTAGAGTGGGGTAGTTGGTCAAGTACAATTGGGGAGAAAAAGGGTGGAAAAAAAACAAAACACAAATTCAGGTCAGTCCATCAGGGGTGAGACACTTCCCTGCTCCATACCTGTGTGCTGTGGTTTGCAGGGCTTGAGGAAGTCATTTTCGACAAATCACGTAACTTTTTCACTGAGGACAGATAACTGATGAAATTAGAGGAAGTAAAGTTCCTAGTGGAAATTTAAGAACAGTGCATCTTCATTGTACACCTAAGCTGCAAATGTTTGTACAATTCAAACAGTTCTCTATGTGTACACACCATTATCAGGACTCAGAAGGGCGGTACGGCACAGAATCTGATCCTGTATTTCCCCTATCTAGCTACGCAGCATCAAATCCTAGCCCCCCCCCTCCCTTTTACTCTTTTAGCTGAAGCCTTTATTCTACAGACATAGACACATTATGTTTTTAATAGGCGATTAGATGTGCTTGCTTATTAGTTGACGGTCTACTGTAAGCCAAGCTTTGTGCCCAGGCTGAATCTAAGACTATTACCACAAAGTTTGGCCTCTGAGGCCAGAGTGTGTTAACTCAAACAAGAGACACACTCCATTGTTTTCACATGGCCCGAGAGCAAACACAGAACGCATGCCAGTGTAAACTAATCCATCAAGTTACGAGTAACTCGGGGATTTATCCACCCCATTTTCATTAGTTTTTCAATTCAATTCAATTCAATTTATTGTCATTAAAAACAATGTGCGGGCACATGTTAAAAATGAAATGAGGGCTGTGGCTTCACCAAACAGTGCAAGACAGACACAGATAAACACAGCAAACACAATATAAGATATACACACATGAAGACCAAAAGCTAAAAATAAGTTAAAAGAGAGCTGGAGTACAAAATATTTAAAAATATCTACAGACATTCAGTGGGTAGCCAGGTTCAGGTGGGCAACAGCTTGTGGAAAGAAGCTGTTTTTGAGCCTGGTAGTGTGGGCTCTGAGGCTCCTGTAGTGCCTCCCATAGTGCAGGGGGGGAGAACAGTCCATGGTTGGGGTGGGTGGGATCTCTGCTGATGCTCAGACCCCTTCGAAGGCAGCGTTTGTGATAAATGTCTTTTATGGCTGGGAGCTGGGTACTGGTGATATGCTGGGCCGCCTTGACGATCCGCTGCAGAGCTTTCTGGTCTACTGAGATGCATTTACCGTACCACACTGAGATGCAAATGGTCAGGATGCTCTCTATGGTGCAGTGGTAGAAGTTGGTGAGAATTTTGGGGGGCACTCCTCAGCCTCCTCAGGAAATGCAGGCGTTATTGGGCCTTTTTCACAAGGGCCTGTGTGTTTAATGTCCATGAAAGGTCCTCGCTGATGTGGACTCCAAGGAATTTAAAGATGGAAACACGCTCCACTTCCACCCCATTGATGTGAATGAAGGAGTGGCTGCAGCTTCTAGACCTCCTGAAGTCCACAGTCAGCTCCTTTGTCTTCTGCACATTAAGGACAAGTTTTTTTAGTAAGGCTAAAATAAATGTGTGTTCTTCTGCCTACATACTAAGACTGAGTCCATCCTGCCTTTGCCTCTCACCACCCTTTGTTCATGTCTGAGTTTTGAAGTGTGTGAAGGCTTTTTTTACACAGAGGGCCTGCAGTACCGCTGTAATGAAGACTTGTCTTTACACTGGCTTTGTTTTTTTCACACTGAACCAAACAAAAACGGCATGACGCCGCCACAGTGTGTGATTTTACATGGCATGCCAGCGTTCTGGAAGCAGAGGCGTCACGATGTGTAACACGACAGCGTTGGCTGTCCCATCCTGCCTGCTGTCCCTTTTGCACAGATGTCGATTCGGCTCTGTGACTACCTCCACTGCCGGCTTAACCCCGGAACAGCACTGATCGCCATTCTGTGTTTGTACGTTTTACACAGAATGCTGAGGCAGATTAATGGTGCAACGTTCCCGCCTTGAAAAGGCTGTGTAAAAAGCCTTTGAGAATCAGAGAAGGTCAAGGCCTGATGACACTACAGTGAGCTCTCATCCTGCCACCATGCTTCCACTTTCTATCCTTGCTTCTCTTAACTTTCTCCTCCAAACTTTTTTTTTCTTGCCCTCCCTTCCATCTTCAGTAGCCTATTCATCACATTCCTCATCAGCATCCTGTTACCTTTATTTTACCAGTGGGACTAGCGCTTTAGGGCGGCACGGTGGCACAGTGATTAGTGCGGTTGCCTCACAACAAGAAGGTCCTTGGTTCGAGCCCCGGGGTAGTCCAACCTTGGGGGTCATCCCGGGTCATCCTCTGTGTGGTGTTTGCATGTTCTACCTGTGTCTACATGGGTTTCCTCGTACAATCCAAAGACATGTAGGTCAGGTGAACATGTGAATCAGCCATACTAAATTGTCCCTAGGTGTGAATGTGTGTGTGTGTGTGTGTGTGTGTGTGAATGTGTGTGTGTGTGTGTGTGTGTGTGTGTGTGTGTGTGTGTGTGTGTGTGTGTGTGTGTGTGTGTGTGTGTGTGTGTGTGTGTGTGTGTGCGTGCCCTGTGATGGACTGGTGGCCTGTCCAGGGTGTCCCCCTGCCTGCCACCCATTGACTGCTGGGATAGGCTCCAGCATCCCGTGACTCTTAAGTCGGATAAGGAAGGGTTTGGATAATGGATGGATGGACTAGCACTTTAAAAGTGCAAAAATTAATTTCATATGGTTTGTAAAAGACAAATGTCTAACTGGATGATGAAGCTCAACACATCGATATTATACGTATATTGAGATGCTATTTTAGGACCAGAAGACTTGTCATCTGTGATCAGCACAGCAATGCAGGTAGCTGCCTGGGTTAGCCTTATCCATTTTTCATATAAGCTCACCTAAACACTTATGTGATCAATTAATTAGAAAATAGGGAGAGAGTGAGGCTTGCGGGTAGTGTGGCGGTCTATTCTGTTGCCTACCAACACCGGGATTGGTGGTTCAAATCCCCGCGTTACCTCCGGCTTGGTCGGGCAGCCCTACAGACACCGTTAGCCGTGTCTACGGGTGGGAAGCCGGATGTGGGTATGTGTGCTGGTCGCTTCACCGGCGCCTCCTGTGGTCGGTCGGGGCACCTGTTCCAGGGGGAGGGGGAACTGGGGGGAAATAGCGTGATCCTCCCACGCGCCATGTCCCCCTGGCAAAACTCCTCACTGTCAGGTGAAAAGAAGTGGTTGGTGACTCCACATGTATCGGAGGAGGCATGTGGTAGTCTGCAGCTCTCCCCGGATCAGCAGAAGGGATGGAGCAGAGATCAGGATGGCTCGGAAGAGTGGGGTAATTGGCCGGATACAGTTGGGGAGAAAAGGGGGGGGTGAGTGAGAGTGGAAGGAAGAGCGACAATGGAAGAAATAGAACACACAGGGATACTGGGTGACGGTGTCAAAACTGGTTTTGTTTTTCTCCATTGTGGAAAATATCAAACTCATTAAAGTTGTGTGTATTGTGCTTGTTTGCAGGGACAGTGAATCCGACTACACGGCCCCCACTACATCCTACCAAGAAATCTGAAGGACAAGTCTGTTTACCGTGAAGCCTTGTCACGAACACAGACACAGACACAAACACACATGCACACAATTATACATCTCAACCTTGTCGCATCTATCTTTTTATATTTTGCTTTTACCAAAACGAGGATGTACTGAGGACATCCTCTTTGCCTTTTGTCCGTTGGTTTGTGTCATGCTGTTGTCCCATCATGGTGTTATTATGCATATTGTTATTTTTGCTGTTTTGCATGGTTTTAATCGGAGACATACAGAGCAAAATAATGCCTTGTCAAAGAAGCATCTTCAACATGTACCCAGGCATGCTTGCAAAGCTACTGTATAGCAAGCCCTGCTGCCATATAGTTACATGCACACATGCAAACACATGCACACACACTCCATGTGAAGCAAAGTCAGGAGGATTAGCTTGATAGACCTGCTAACAGCATCTGACGCTCTAAATCCCACTCTTAAAATAGTATCAGTACACACGGAAAACATATTCGGTCCCTCCTCCCTTGTGTTAGACCTCTGAATGAGTGACTACTCCCTTACCAGAAGCTGTGGATGGACTCAAGCCTTTTCATTTGTCTTATTTACCTGAAAGAAGCTTTTCTTTGGGAACAGAAGGGACTGTTTTTGTTTTGTTGTTTTTTTGTGTGTGTGTGTGTGTTTGAAGTGTGAATGTATTATTTAAGTGTGGAATACTGTGTCTGAAACAGCTGTTTTACTGTGCTTATTTTACATAAGTTTTTTTTTCCGAGGGAGAATAAATATATATTTAAAGCAGACTTGACCAGTTTTGTGTGTTTGTTTTTTTTTTCCTCCGTCACTGAATTGGAGGTGTAAATGTGCGGTTGAAGAGAAAGGTGGCATCAGCCCCGGTTTTAATGCCCCTTCACAAGTCGAGTACACAGGTAAATTAAAAGACAAAATTTTTTAATTGCTTTTACATTTTAGGAAAAAAAATCAAATATTTACATTTAAAAATACTTCATTTTGCGTCTCTAAAGACATGTAAATGCTTTATATACTGAAACATGTACTGTAGAGGGAAATGATACCATCATCACCTGCTAGCGGGTTCCAAATAAATTACAGCAGAAAAACAGGAAAAGAGGATACAGGGCACTGACATGATACTGAACAGATATATTTTTGGTAGAGTCGAAAGCAAGAATGCATTAAGATCTTACATGTATACTGGAAACATAAAATAGGCTAAGACAGGAACAGGATGTAATGTAATATATGTATATGTATATATGTGTGTGTATTTTCTTGCAGAAATGTTTTTCCAACAGTAGTAAATGCTACAGTATTGTACTCCCATTCTCAGCATCCGTTCCAACAGGGGTCAAGTTTCAGTCCTTACGGTAATAAATGCCATCAGTTATGTGTGTGTATGGGTTAGATAACATACTTGGTGGATTTCTCTCTCAAAGACACTGGTCACTTACCGAGTTATCTCACTGTGAAGACTGCTTACTAATCAGTTTGGTCGCTGTTAATAATCATACTTTATGATTCACAGAGTACATACTATTGTATTCCTCCATAATATACATTCAGGGAATTTCGTAGATGATAAAAAATAGTCCCTAAGATTTTGAATACATAAAAAGTACATACTTTGCTTTGTTGCTATGGGAGATAAACATGAAATTCAAGCTACTCTGAGAGATTTGGGGGTCAAATTCAGTTCCATGTGAGAGGCCAGAGGTTGTTGAGAGATGCTGAGTGCAGATGGATTACAAGCTGCTGTAGATCCTCTTGATGGTCTCGCCTTCATCCTTGGCAATAATGCCCTTCTCAATGTACGAGTCCACCTGCTGGTCCATAAAGTCCTTCAGCTTGGACAAGTCATAATCTGTATTGTCAGATGCAGAAAGTAAATCGGTTATTGTCTTGCGGTTACGGAGCACAACGTCTCTGAACATGCTAGCTGCAAAAGGAGGTCGCATGGCCAAAATGGTTTAAGTCTGCAGTGAACATTGCTCATAAATGCATCAGACATGTCTGAACCTTAAAGCCCCTGGTGTTGAGATGGGACACCCAATTACCCCACTCTTCCGAGCCATCCTGGTCAGTGCTCCAACCCCTCTGCCGATCCAGGGAGGGCTGCAGACTACCACATGCCTCCTCCGATACACGTAGAGCGCAAGCTGCTTCTTTTCACCTGACTGAGAGGAATTTCACCAGCGGGACATGGCGCGTAGGAGGATCACGCTATTCCCCCTAGTTCCCCCTCCCCCCCAAACAGGCACTCTGACCGACCAGAGGAGGCGCTAGTGCAGCAACCAGGACACATACCCACATCCGGCTTCCCACCCGCAGAAATGGCCAATTGTGCATATAGGGACACCCGACCAAGCCGGAGGTAACACGGGGATTCAAACCGCCGATCCCCGTGTTGGGAGGCAATTGAATACACCGCCATGCCACCCGGACGCCCAAGCATTGATTTTCTCTCGTGGCAAACACGATAATTTTTCAGTAACGTCATCATGTGCTCGCGGGTGTACACCGACAAAAATGTCCAGTGAATTGGGAGCGAGACTGGGAGAAGATGAGTGATCCTCTAACATTAAATATAAACTAGCCAGTAGCATATTGCTGCCCATGTTCTTCTACAAAAACCTGGTCATTGTTGGCTGTCTGTCAAATCAATCTCCCTCCCCTCACAAAGTCCCATCTGACGGTTCTGTTCCATCCTGACATCTGTCAAATCGTGGATGCTTGTGGCGCTCTAAATGCCGTTTCAAGGCAGTGGCAGTAGGATGTATTTTTATCCGGTGATTCACACTCTAATCTCCCGTATTATCAATCACAGTAAAAAGAAGAAGGGAAAAAAAAGAGTCTCTCTGAGAGCAGGAATACATCTGCTGCTTCAGTCCCTGCTGCTTTGAAGTAGGTGGGCGGGGGGGCGGGGGCAGTTGATGTTGTGAGGACAGCCAAAATAATACAGCTCTGCACCCTCTGGACAATCTGGCAGCAGGCCTAGATCCATCCAAATGTTCAGTGTTTTGGTAGCAAACCCAGTTCAACCTCATTACTCTAACACTTCGATTTTGTTGAAATGCAGCTAGACGGTGGCAAAGATGAGGTATGTGGGCTTTTAAGAGGATGTTTCTGGAGTCAGCACTATTCTCACTTGCATCTATATAATGAGTCCTGATACAAGACTAGGATGGGTCCACAACCTCCATCTGTTCCTCTGGTTAAGGTATGCAGGTAGTAGGTGTGCACAACAATGCACACATGGCTGCACATGTGCACGTGTGCATGCGCGTGCGCGCACACACACACACACACACACACACACACACACACACACATACACACGGCTGCGCGCGCGCGCGCGCACACACACACACACACACACACACACACAGTCCACTGAGTTTGCACTAATGGAAGGCTCTTGTAAACATAATAAATGGACTGTTGCCCACTCTGTTTCTATGACGCTGTTATTAGGTGGCGAAAGCTTTTGTTATCCTCCAGCTGTGCTTTTCCTGAGAGCACGAGTGATAGAGAGAGGGAAAGATATATAGAAACTAGAACATTAAAGATGTTAAAGGGAGATGAGAAAATAGCGTGGGAGAAAGAAGGAGAAGGCTGGACCCCTGAGAAACAGGGAATAAGCCGAAAAAGAAGAACAAGAAGAAGAAGGAAAAAAAGATGATGATGATAATGATAAGTAAGGTAGAACAGCATGCACAGACTCCAGATCTAGACATCTCGGTGTATCATGTAATAACCACTTTCACCAAGAGACCTGTTCCAGGGACATGGAGCAGTTTGGGGCCTTTAAAACTACTTCAATGGCAAAAAAAAAAATAGTTCAGGGCCAAATATCTTTTTTATGTGATCCATCCATCCATTACCCAAGCCGCTTATCCGAAGTCAGGTCGCGGGATGCTGGAGCCTATCCCAGCAGTCACTGGGCGGTAGGTGGGGAGACACCCTGGACAGGCCACCAGTCGATCACAGGGCCGACGCATTCACACCTAGGGACAATTTAGTATGGCTGATTCACCTGACCTACATGTCTTTGGACAGTGGGAGGAAACCGGCGCACCCAGAGGAAACCCACGCAGACACGGGGAGAACATGGGAACTCCACACAGAGGATGACCCCCAAGGTTGAACTACCCCGGGGCTCGAACCCAGCACCTTCTGGCTGTGAGGTGACCGCTCTAACCACTGTGCCACCCCTTTTTATGTGATGTGATACATAAATAAGATATCCTCCCAGGGAGAATAAAGAACACTCTTGCCGAAAAAAATCTGGGTGGCTGTGGTGTTATAACATCTGAATGAGAGTGACCACAATTTACACAATCTGGCTTTTTTCACAAACTCTAAATGAAGTTCACATGGCCTTGATACCGTATGTGTGTGCATGTGAGCACGCATGCGCGCGTGCATGCATGTGTTTGTGTGTGTGCTTTTGTGCGGATGTCTGCCAGTCTGAATTTGTTTATTCTGAAACTTTTATCTGTCTCCTCTCCCCACATCACTAACAGTCAGGCAGGGAGGCCCCATTTTCCCAGACAGCTGCCTGTACACTTGAATGCTAATGATGTGGCCTGGATAAATGCAGGACAGGCAGGATCTCTAAGGAATACAATGCCTCCTTCCCTCTCCCTGTCACCCCCCTGTGCCCCCATCCCACCCTGCTCCTCTTCGGTATCCCAGCCAACTCATATGGGTATGTAGACAGCAGCGCTACATACCCTCCATGTTAGGCATTTTTGGGGCCTGCAGAGGAATCCGGGTCAGACTTTGTGTTTGTCTGCTTGGCCCTGTTCTCCAGTGAGCTTTTTGCTTACTCACCAGCTGGGTGAATCCCCTTATTGATCCATCCTCAGTGAAGATTCAAAGCCATTTTCAATCTCAATTGGCTATGCAATTTCTATTTTTTTTCTGAGCTGTTCTACTTTTGGTCATCAACAGTGGATGGATGAGCTGAATAGCCTTAACTCATTAACATTTCATACTCTTCCACTTAATTAACCACCGCTGGGCATTGATGCTCTACTGTGCAGAGCCGATTAGCTCGCGCCTACCACTTCATCATCGGTCCCAATTCCCTTATCCAAACCACTCACAACTTCTGCCTAATCATCGATAACACCACTCTGTTTCTCTCCCCACTCATCTGCAGCCTCAGCATCATTTTTGACAGCAACCTCTCCTTTGAACACCACGTCAATCAAATCACCACAAATGCCTTTTTCCCACCCAAAAACATAGCTCCTCTCCGCCCATCACTCGCCTTCTCTGCTGCAGCTCATCATCCAAAGTCCTAAACAAACTCCAGTACACCCAAAACTCTACTGCCCACCTGCCCACCCTCTCCCGCTCTGGTGACCACATCACCCCTGTCCTCCAGAACCTCCACTGGCTCCGTCCCACAATGGATCCAATTCAAAGTCCTTCTCCTCACTCACAAAGCCCTCCATAGCTAGACCCCCTCCTACCACACCGACCTACTCCACTACCATACTCCTTCCTGCAATCTTCGCTCCTGCGATGCCAACTTCCTTTCTCCACCACACAGGACTAAATACTGGACCTGGGGCGTCAGAGCCTTCACCATAGCTGCTCCCTCCCTCTGGAACCCCCTCCCCAAGCACATCAGAGACTGCACCGATTTGTCCATGTTCACATCATTAATCAAAACTCACCTCTTCAGAATTGCCTTTAGTGTGTGATTAATGTTGTGTGTTAGTATTGAAGCGATGTGTGTGAAACTGCCAGTTCTTGCAACACCATATGGAGATTGAGTTTTCACTTTCTGTGCACATCATTATCAGTACCGACAGTTAGATTAGCAGTTAGTCAGCACCATCAAGACAAATCAAGACAAAAATATCTCACACACACACACACACACACACACACACACACACACACACACACACACACACACACACACACTAAATGCTGAGAGCCAATGAGAGAGGATGACAGAGAGGGGTCTATTCTTTTGGGCTTTGTGGATTTTTGCTATTGAAGTGCTAATGATGCACTCAGGTTCAATAATCACGACTCATTCTCCTTTGTACACAAACTCACGTGCATGCAAGCATGAAATCATGAACACAGACCACTTATGGAGACACAAACACAGCAACAACCACACACACACACACACAAATGCTGAGACACACGTCTGTTGCAGGTAGGAAGGATGATACGAATAGGATTTTTGTCTGCACACTGGGGAGCTATAGTTTATCAGAGTAATTAGGACAAGGCTCATCAGGACTCATCTATATTCATGAGGCTTGGGGAGAAAAGCCTCTTTCTGCGTTCGCCTCTCACATGATTTTAATTGCAAATCCGGTCAAACAAAAGAAGCCTTAATTTCCTCACAGTTGGGTCTTAGACCCAACTGTGACCCGCCACACTCCAGCGAGGAGACGCTACTTGCATATGGGCACATTTGCTTATTAAAAATGCTTTTGTGGTTAGAATCAAACATAAACAGATTTGTGTGGAGAGTGCTGGGGGCAACTGGTTGTGATGGAAATGTCCCGTGGAATTCATATTTCTAAAGGAGACAGCGTTTTCTCTCTAGTCTAACTCTTTCAACTGAGGGGGATGGGGGCCAGTGGCACCGCAGCCTTTGTAATATCCTTCATCCTCTCCTTTTCATGCTATAACAGGGATATTGGTATCTCACCATCTTTGCCTTCCTCTTTGTTGTGTTTCTTGAGCCATTCAATGTTCTTCCTGATGGCCTCCAAATAAGTCTCTGACCTGCCCGGTTGATCTGGAGTTGGGAAAAGAGCAAAAAATTATGAGGTCCAGCTGAGGTCTGTTATGAGTTACCGCAAATTCAAAGATAATAAAATAAAAAAAAAAAAAATAGAACATCATCTCATTTCCCGCTAGTCTTTTAATGATCCTCTGGCGATTTTCATCAAATGATTTCCACTAAAGTGTAAGCCAAAGACTAATAATGACTTATCCCTTTTTTAGTCTTTGTTGACTTTGATAAATCATTCCAAAAGGAAGACGCCTACAGTGGATTTTTTCCCTCCAACTCATTAACAACTGAAATTAAATAGTAGCTGGGTTTATGTATTCACACTGGGTTATCTGTGCATTTTTAAATGCCCAAATTCATTTTGTGCTGGCTCTGGCAGAGGAAATGTTAATAAATGTGTGTGCCCGTAGTACATAGAGATGTGCTGTTGCTGTAGCCTGAGATTAAAATTTCCATTATTTACCAATCTAGATTAGATTATCACTTCCCTATTGGTTATAGATGATTAGATTCCCCAGGGTTAATTGTATAGGACTTTTTCCTTTATTAAATAAATATTAGCAAAACTTATTGCTTCCTGTTACATAGAGATAAGTTTGTGGAGGCCTTATAATTTACTTCATTTCCTGTGGAAAATGATGTACTGATGCAAATCTGCTCTCTTTGTGTTTGCTTTAATATTTCTGTGTGCTTGTGTGCTTGGATTAAGCCCATGAGGGAGTACAGTAGAGGGCGGAGACAGGGGTTGCTACGGCAGCTGTTACAGGCTTTCCTTTCAGTGTTATTGGACTGGCCTAGTTCAGGAAGGGGCGGGGACTGAACTGTGACCAGCTTTAGCTACACTGTCCTGCCGTCTTCCTCCCAGCCCCGCAATGCGTAACCATCCCATTTAAACCTACTTTCTTGACTGTTCATTGAAATAGAGAAAAGAAAACGTTTTAGCTTTATAGAGCCAATGTAGTGTGGATGTGCTATATTTGAGAGTTGCCATGATTCATTTATTTGAAAATTTTTTTGACACAAAACAAAGCAGTGAAAACAGAATACAAAACATCGAGGCCGTTTCCTGGTGAGGCACAAAGTTTGTAGTTTTTGCTAATATTAAAATTTTGTCAGGCTGCATTCATTTCACCAAACGAGCTAACCCAACTAGCAAAAAGATAATCACGAATCCTGTCTGTTGACTTTCTGTCCCAGATGTTTGGGAGAGACAGTTGGCTCTACTGGTGAGAAGTGGTAATGGACTGACTGGTCTCAGTTGGCGGCTGATCCTCCTTGGTTGAGTCTTTAAGGTTCTCATACTCCTTCTGCATCTTGGCTGCCTCGGCCTTGGTGTTGTCGTCCTCATCTGCATTCTTTCCTAGAGCGAGCGAGGACACAGCAGAGAGACGAAATGAGAAAAGAAAACAGGTCACCCAACCTTGGATACAGGCAATTTTTTTTTTTTTTTGCTGGGGCATACATGCTAAATGCACTGTAAAGCAGTCTTTATTAATTTTGTTCTTGGGATTTTTTTTTTAGATGGAGAGTCCATTTTTGTTTGAAACGCACCTAACTATCAATGCATGTTTTTTTTCTTTTTATTTCTAGAGATATTTCTGAACACAATTCTCATTGTAGAGTATCTGAGTGTCAACAGCTGCCATTGCACACTTCGGCATCTGCTCTGTAAATCTAATAAAGTGGAAAGCCAACAATGCACTTTTTACAAAACCCTTACATATATATATATATTTTTTTTTGTATGTGTTTCTGTAAATCACAAACATTTGCTAAAACTTGTAAATATGTCAATAGTCAGTGTATGGACAATGATACAATATCAATGTTTTTTTTTCATCATTCTTTATCTTCAGTAGGTTTAATTTGCTGTATTAGCTTTCATATATATTATATTATTTTATAACAGTCTATATCCTACTTGTTGCTGGTGTAATGACCCAAATTGCCTGTGGGGATAGCTTCATCGAATCTAATATAATCTTATCTCATCTACTATATTGGGTTTACTTGTTTACATTTACCAGTGTTTCCAATGACGTCAGAAGCACCCAGAGACTTGCCCAGTTTGTTCTTGGTCTGCATGGCTATCATGGCATCAAGGTTCTCTGTTGGTGAGGAAACAAGGCCATTTTTACATTAGAATGTCTGGTTATATAACAGACAATCACCCTGTGAGAGCAGCTTGACTATTTGAAAGCAGAACAGTGTTTTTGTGGGGGATGAAGAGAGTTAGGTTGGGATAGCCTGATGATAATTACGACCTGATGATGTAAATATTGCTTTCTCATTTCTTTCATCTCTCTCTCGACCCTTCTCGACTGGTCCTTTCCAACAACTTGCATCTCTCTCTCTATATATATATATATACACTATCTACCACCTCCTGTCTATGGACTTCCACCTGTAGCACACTCATACCCGTTATCTCAATTGACGTTTCTGCCCACACAACGGTCTCCTCCTACCCTTCCCTCCCATCCTTTCCTCTCTATATCTTTTCCCTTTCCACCCCCGCAGGATGCACCACAGCCCCCCCCCTCTTAGCCTTTATCTCCCTGTGGCAGATTACCTTCAACTGACAGCTGCGTGACTGACATTTGTATACCTCGATGACTCATTTCCGCCCGCTGGGCCAGTAGGAAGAAACAATAACTTGTTGCTAGGACACAATGTTTTTCCATCCCATTATCTCCCCACAACCTATACACAAAGTCAAACAGTTGCCCAGGAAACCCCCAATTTGTGTATGCGTATATGCCTTTACCCTCGCTGTGTGCTTGTTTTTTTTTTGTCCTATTGTGTACTGTTTGTTTGAGCAGTGGACATAAATAATGTGGAGGTGGTCATTTGCTCAGGTATAACAGCACAGTCAGGTAGCCTAATAGCTGCCAGGGGTCATCTGAAGGAGTACTGTACTGCTACAGTCTACATATATCAGCCTATAATTTACTATATACTATATCAGTGTTACTGTGGTTGACTATGCACGATGCACAACCACCACTTTTGGACGTTTCCTCTATTGATAACGAGGTATCTAGGTTGACCATGAAATAGAATATAGTCAGCTCTTGGCTAGGGAAGAGCTGGGGCTTCTAATTCATTCGCATCATAGAGGGGAAAGTCCTTTGGATGGAGAAAGATAGTGTCCGGTGGTTCTTGGGACTCAGAGGGAAAGTTGACATTTGTGGCTGACCTTCTGACTAGCTGCTGATGAGATGTCAATTACATAAGAATCAGTGTAGTTGAACAGCATTCACAATGGTCGATAAGAGACACACGCTTAGCTGTGCACAAAAAGGGCATATGTTTAACACAGACACAGACACGTAGCTATGCACATGTAGCGAATTCAGGGGTAGCTGGGAACCACCGCAGCCAGGACGCGAACCTAGGTCTCCCGCACCATGGGCAACTACGTTAACCATGCCAGTCGACTAAAGGGTCTGACCCGTTAGTCAACCAGCTTGCGTGTCTACTCATTCATGATCGTTACACTACCCCCCTCCTTCGGGAACCGCGTCCCCGTGCTTCAGCATACCAGCTCCATCATGCCTCTGGGCACACGCGCTTCCGATGGCCTCACGGTCTCACCGTTCCACTTCTGACACCAATGTAGCGAATTCAGGGGGCAGCCGGGAATCTGCCGCAGCCGGGAAGCGAACCTGGGTCACCCGCACCATGGGCAACTGCGCTAACCAGTCAAATAAAGGGTCTGACCTGTTAGCCAACCAGCTAGCGAGTCTATTCATTCATGCTCATTACACACACTCATGCGTGTGCGTACACACACACACACACACACACACACACACACACACACACGCTAATACATATAAAAACAGGGCTATGAAGTCTTCAAGGGTTTTGGTGCCTACAACATGCTCGCCTCAAATACAGGTATTGAATTTACCCATCCACAAAAAAACAGGGTTGCTTTTTTCAGGCTTACCCAGATAAGAGACTCCCTCTTCCGGTGTGATGGTGCCATATTTCACCATCATCTTCACGAAGTCAATCAGGGTCTTCATGATAGTTATCAATGTCTCTCTCTCCTGGGCGTCTTGATCTACAGCACCAAACCACAGGGATTTAATCAGACTCACATACATCAATACACAGAATCAATGTTTTCCACTGACACTCAGTTTGTGGTTATCAGTTACAATTGTGCAAGATGTTTCATGATAATTCAGGTTGTGAATAGTTGTAACTTTTAATGGAAGCATGAATGTGTAACATGGGTGTGTATATACGTGGTTGTAAACATGTGACTGCCTGTGCATGTGCGTGCACAATTTGTTCATCTGCAGTTTGTTAGGAGTTTTCAGGGAAATACAGGCATGGGGTCAAGGTGGGGGGCAGGCAGAACAAAGCCATGACTCATCCATCCCATCATACGGTCCTGAAAATAACCTTTCCTGCCCCCTTCCTGATCTATCTGGATCCACAGGTCAATGGAGAGAAGACATGGCCATAAAAATCATGATCATAGCTCCGAGTTCATCATGTTTGCTAATGTCACTACAATTTGAGTGTGTGTGTGTGTGTGGCTACCTGAATCGAGGCTTCTGAGCAGACGGTAGAAATTGGGGAAGTACTGCAGGTCCTGGAGGCCATCCTTGGGGCCCACCTCGTTGCCCTCCTCAGTGCCTCTGTCCCAGGTGTTGTCCACTGTGTCATCCCCCTCCTCGTCCACATCCCTGTCCACATCTTCCTCAGTCTGATCTTCCTCCTCCTCCTCATCGTCATCTTCCTCATTATCATCATCGTATCGGCGCCTGGGTGACTGTGACATGTCCTGAACATTAGAGACCATTGGTGAGTATTGTCATCATTATTGTCATTGTCTTTAAAGGTTTACTGCAGATTATACCGTGTTGTCATCTTGTCTGTCATCCTGCTCTCCCCTGATAGCTGGATAGTCCCCCTCCAGATCTTCAATTTCGTTGTTCTTGGCATTTTTAGTGATAAGATCCTGCAGAGCTTCAGCCACCTGATACTCCAGAGTATCAGCCTGACTCTCTGTGATCTACACAAAGAGAGGGAGAAAGAAGGGGGTGTCTTTAAACTATTTCCAATGCTGTCTCTTAAGTCATGAGTTATTATAGGCTTAAGTACAGTGATTAGGCATGGTAGAATAATATGTACTGACTGAATCCAGCAAGTACACTGCTGTTACAGAGAAATCCACTCCAGACAAAAAGAATGGTACCGAGGCGTAATATCTACTTACTACTTAGAGAACTGCAAGAAGATTTTTCAGGGCTGAATATTTTTTCCCTGTATACTGGTAAATAATTTGCACGAGGGAGTTCCCACTGAGCAAAGTGATATAGCATGCAAACTCAAAAGCCATCCAGGCAGAACCTACCAGTCCCAATTTGAGAAGTTTTGAGACGATCCTATCAAACACTCCTCTATCATCCTCCTCGTAGATCTTGTTGGCAATCTTTTGGACGATGTCCTCCGCTGTCAGTGGGGTGCCATCCACTTGGCGGAAGCTCTCTGGGTCATCTGAGGGGAGATGTCAGGCATTTCTAGCTCTCTGATGCACTGTGTCATCAAATGTACAGCAGAATCACTGAACACGTGTCTGACATCAGTCATGATCAGATATATATATTTTTTGGACTCCCCCCCCCCTTTACTTCCAGTTGTACTTGGCCAATTACCTCACTATTCCGAGCCATCCCAGTCACTGCTCCACCCCCTTTGCTGATCCGGGGAGGGCTGCAGACTACCACATGCCTCCCCCGATACATGTGGAGTCGCCAGCTGCTTTTTTTCACCTGATATTGAGGAATTTCACCAGGGGGATGTAGCGTGTGGGAGGATCACGCTATTACCCCCAGTTCCCCCTCCCCCCGAAAAGGTGCCCTGACCAACCAGAGGAGGCGCTAGTGCAGCGACCAGGACACATACCTACATCTGGCTTCCCATCCGCAGACATGGCCAACTGTGTCTGCGGATGCTCGACCAAGCCGGAGGTAACACAAGGATTTGAACCGGCGATCCCTATGTTGGTAGGCAACAGAATAGCTCACTATGCTAATCGGATGCCAATGATCATTTATTTGTTGTTGGATTAATACCAGACATGACTTTACTTCTCTAAGCCCATCTCTGTCTGTCTGTTTCTCTATTGCCTGATTCTGTATTGTCCTATACTCTTGTTTAGGTAAAATCTCCCTCTCAAAACCACGCCAGACTTTTCCAGCAATAAGCTCCTCTCCAACTGGGTGGAGCTCAGCTGTTTTTGTTACTAATAGTTATTACTAATTTCTCCTCCTCTGCTCTCTTCTCTTCTTATTTTCCACCCTCCACTCACTTTTTCAACTCATCAATGCGATACAATTCAGAATATCTGCTTGCATTATGGAGCAAGAGCTATGGGAATTGTAGCAGTTTGATTCTTATGTAACAGCCTCTAAAAGCAGCTGCTTTCTAATCCACATGCACATCACCAAATGTTGGACTACTCTGTCCTAGATAGGGTGAATCATCGTTACTGTGCCTTGGTTATCCCTGAATAACTTGGATATTTTTATTCCACTCTTGATAATAATAAATAGAAGCTGAAACAAGGAGCTAAATTTTGCCTCATCATAAAGCAAATAGCTGTTTCATAGCAGAGTCAGCTTTGTGAAAATGTCATCGGTTATACTCAGCATTTTGTATCTGATTCACTTCAGCTCGAAGACTCTGCATCATGCTGAAGATCGGTGCATGTATCGAATTACACACAGTGCAATATTTACTGTACTCCAATGATGAAATCCAGACTGAATAAATGCAGTGTACTTGCTAATGGGGAACAGAGTACAATGTAAGACATAATGCAAGATGAGTCTCTGTGGTATTGACAAAGGATTCAGTAGAGTGCCCCATATGTCTGCTTGGCAGAACCAGGATATATTTCCTGATGTAAGGAGATCTGCTACAATGCATAAAATCAATGCTTCAAACTCAAGACATCAATACATTTTAAATCCTGCATCCATTTATAAGTAATCAGGAACATTTTTTTGGCTGAAATAACCACAGAAATTGAGGAAAAAAGGGGTTTTCATCAATTTAGTTTACCCAGTTGTTCTTGAAGTAATTCTTAAGAGCACTGTAATTAGTTATGAGCATCAGCAATTTAGAGTTGGATCAGAGCAGCTATGTGAAGAATGGATTGATCAGTCTTTTCTCAATACTATCCATCATTTAATCATTCCAAATAAGATGGATGTAGTTTTACTGGTGGGGAGATCATTAGAGTGAGGGTCAGCTACCCAATGTTTATAGTCCCCAATTCAGACAGTTAAGATGGAAACTTTGTAGGTGGGATCATGGTGTGAGCCTCAGCAAGAGCAATGTGACAGTAGTCAGCAGGAGAGAAGATAATCCTCTCTCTCTCTCTGTCTCGCTCTATCTCATATTTCCCCTCACACAAAATGTCTGCCTGATGGCCTGACAGTGCCGGATATAGGCATAAAACCTGAGAAGTGCCAGGACAGGGGTCAAACACACAGACAGGCATCAACAACCTGCCATAATGACGGTGGGCAGCACAGTCACTGCATCAATACCAATTTACCCTTTTTGCCACAATGACGCCTTCTGAAAATTTGCACAAATGCACAATGGTAGGTGTACCTTGGTACTTGCCATAGTCCATGCCATTCTTGGTGGAGTCATAATCCTCAGCCAAACGCCGGCTCTTGGTAGAGTCTGATTCATCTGGGATATACTGCTCCTCCCTCTGGCTTGGTTTGACTGGCATCTCATTGGCCTCCTTTGATTTCTGTCCTTCAGCCAGGGATTTTAGCGCAGTGAAGTCATCACTGTCCTCCTCTAATTCTACATCCTTAGGAATAGTGGAGGGTTTGGTCTCTGAATAAACAGCAAAATACACACAACAGAGTGGTCAAAAACAGAACAATCCACCAGGCAAAATTGACAAAACTATTTCAAATATATTTGAATGATCCTCTCCAATTGTTATGAGAGCCATTGATGTAAGTGACAACATGAGCCTGCGCTAATGTGGAGAAAGGTAATTTATTGACTGGCCACGACTTGTCTTCTTACCTGCAGACTGTACTGCAGCCTGCACGCTGTCTGCCTCTGCAATCTGGAAAATCATAAAACATATTTAAGTTTCTGTTGACAAGCTCTAATTAATGACGTATGTTGCGCCACATATTTTTTTTGCATAGTGTCTATAAAGACAGTTTGTCCAGATATTGGATGGGAAATATTAACTTTAGGTTACATGGATAAAGGCTTACCTGCTGTTGGAGTGGTCTCTCTTCTGTCAACTGTCTGTTGTACACAGTTTTACCTACATGAATAATAATACAAAACAGTATGTAATCATCAAATGGGCGAAGAAAACATCGTTTACTGGTGTTGATTTTGGACGAGTTTGCAGATTACTGCTATGAACCGAACTATAGGCTATATTGCTGCTGGGAGGACGATAATGTATTCTGAACTGCACTTTCGATTATTTTGGCGAGGTGCTTTATCGAAATAGGCGACTTTATTGGAGTTTCAAATTAAATGTAGCCTTTGCCACTTGACACGAGGGGGCATAGCTTAATCGGATTACTAAACAAAAGATTAAACTGAAAATAGAACCGAGAAATCGGCCTTAGCAAAGCGATGCCAATAAAACCTCACCCACTTTCATGCTCGTTAGCTAAATTGCTAAGCTCTTTACATCAACAACCTTACAGACTTCGCTAGTTGATACGCGACTTTCAGGCTCAACAAAGACCACGAAATTCATTAAAGGAAAAAACAAAAAACAAACAAAAACAAAAAACTAAAAAGAAGAATTTTACAAACTCACCATCCACTGAGGCGGCAGGTGTGGGAAAGGCAGAGATCTGGCACACTACATTCAGAAGTAAAAGCTGGGAGAGGATCCAGAGGCCAACACACTTTGACGCCATGCTGAAACAATATTATTTTTCTTAAAAAAAAAGAAAGGATCCTAGAAAAAGATGCCCGTGTAAATAGGTGTAAAGGAGACGGTCTTCCCCAGCTGTCTTTTTGGCGTTTGTGGGAAAACAGCGTCGTTGAAACAAAGTGCTGAACGTGTGGACAGCTCCACTCTGTTTCTCCGGTGGTGCTGAAGGTGGCTGGGGGCGGGGAGGGAAGCAGGGAGGGGGGAGCTGCTCGTTGCGGAGCCGCTGTGTCCGACGCAGCCCGGCGGGGAGGAGTTGCTGACGACCCGCGGTGCTGAGAACCAGGTCAGCCGCGGTAACTATAACAAGATAAGCTGCCGACGGTCTCTCGGTCTCCTTGTGCCTCCGTCTAAACGACGACTGCAACCGCTTGCCTTCTTGTCAGCGGCGCTCCGTTACAAACAGCACCTCCCCTCTCCATCAGCAACCCTGTCCGGCGGGGGGCGGAGGAAGTTGATCCGAAAATCCGCCCATGTCTTTGCGTCAAACGTAACCTGCGTCACCGGTGCACAGCTACTATCGCCCCGGTCGATGGCCCACGCCATTAAATTGATGGAAACCAAAAACACGGTTGGGCCTGTTACAAACGGGCGAGGGGTTTATTGCTCCAGTTACACAGCCATTTCATTTTTGTGTAGAGACACTGGAAGCTGTCGCTAATTAGGCTAAGTGTCGCTAATTAGGCTAAGTGTGGCTCCCTAAGGTGCAGTTAACTCACACGAATAAAGCAATGTTCTTTGTGTGTGTGTGTGTGTGTGTGTGTGTGTGTGTGTGTGTTTGGGGGAGGAGGCATACTGTAGGCGGTTTATGAGACAGATAGACTCAATTAAAGCAAACAGCAGTAACTCAGAATTCACTTCTACCTCAACGGGAATTACAGCACAGGTCCACTGAGTTAGAGCCTACAGCACACTAACAAAATAAATCTCTCCTGCTGTTGAAGCCACCGTTAGTGACAGTAAGCTGCTATTGGCACGAATGCCTGATTCTTTCATCTCAAGACATGAAAAGTCAATAACAGCCACTTCACACAGAGGCTTTGGCTTAGCCCCCCCCACCCCCACCCCCGGGGGGGCCCCCTGGGTCTGTTCAATGATCCATCCATGGGGGTAGTAGGGGCACCATGCTGGTTGACCACAACAAGGAAACCACCAGCAACATTAATAACATTAGGCTTCTTATCCAGATCTGATCCAGATGATTTGGCATGTCACAGTTAATCCTCTGGTTTATGAAACCCTTATGCCTCACATGAACATACGTATGTCCTGGTAAAGGACTTGACAAAGCTTATCATTTGCCAAAACACACTGGATTGCTAATGGCCGCTGGCAACATGAACGTGATATTTCAACGAAATATTTTGTGGCGAGGAATCGATAATGTAATGAAAAGAATAATACAAAACAGTGAAAAACCCTTTAGGACTTCATGTTTTGCTGTTTTAGCTCGTAACATAATGTAAATCCTAACCTGGGCTCAGGGATGCACACCTAACTGGACTGTAAACTGGACTGTACTTTAATATATACATATTTGTTAATGGCGGCACAGTGGTTAGCGCGGTCGCCTCACGGCAAGAAGGTCCTGGGTTTGAGCTCCAGTGTAGTCCAACTTTGGTGGGTCATCCTGGGTCGTCCTCTGTGTAGAGTTTGCATGTTCTCCCCGTGTTTGCGTGGGTTTCCTCTGGGGGCTCCAGTTTCCTCCCACAGGCCAAAGACATGTAAGTCAGGTGAATCAGCCATACTAAATTGTCCCTAGGTATGTGTGTGTGTGTGTGTTGGCTCTGCGATGGCCTGGCGGCCTGTCCAGGATGTCTCCTCGCCTGCCGCCGAATGACTGCTGTAATAGGCTCCAACATCCCCGTGAACCTGAGAGAAGGATAAGCAGTTCAGATAATGGATGGATGGATGCATATTTGTTAAATTTTTAGGTCCTGGGTTCAAGCCCCGGGGTAGTCCAACCTTGGGGGTTGTCCCGGGTCATCTTCTATGCATGTTCTCCTCGTGTCTGTGTGGGTTTCCTCTGGGTGCTCCGATTTCCTCCCACTGTCCAAAGACATGTAGGTCAGGTAAATTGGCAATACCAAATTGTCCCTAGGTGTGAATGTGTGTGTGTGTGTGTGTGTGCGCATGTGTGTGTGTGTGTGTGTGGGCCCTGTGATGGCCTGGTGGCCTGTCCAGGGTGTCACCCCGCCTGCAGCCCAATAACTGCTGGGATAGGTTCCAGCATCCCTGCGACCCTGAGAGCAGGATAAGCGGTTTAGATAATGGATGAATGAATTTTAATTTTTTTGTAATCTGAACTTAATCTGCTATGTCAGGGGTTCCCAACCTTTTTTGGCTCGTCACCCCACTTTGAAGTCACAAAACTCTAGTGACCCCAGACATTCTCAAATTACGCTAGAATTAATTTGGTGCAAGAAAATGTTCATTTCAGAACACATTTAGGCTCTACCCATGACAATTCTGTATATTTATTATGCATTTTATGTATTATGGTTGGTGTCTCTTTTTTGTGATAATTTTTTTATGAGACATCTACTTTTTTCCCCCAACACAAGACAATATAAACACAATACAAAAACATACGAAAATTACACATACATACATACATACTCAGACTGCTCAGATCCCCTCCCCCCACAGGAACCATGGTTGGTGTCTTTCACCTATTTAATGGGACAGCTGAGCTTGCACATCTCGCTGCAGCTTTTCAAAGGTTGGTGGTGTAGTAGACAGAGTGCATCTTATCACTGCAGGTACATCCAGTCGCGAATGGTACTTTGACTTCATGTACACAAGAGCACTAAATCCGGCTTCACACAAATATGTGCTTCCAAAGGGAACCAACAGTTTTAAAGCCCACTGCGAGATCTCTGGGTACTCTGCGAGATCTCTGGGTACCAAAATTCCTCCTTCGCCACTCACAAATGCACTCCCCGTTGCTTTCTATCACATGTCAGTTCAATCAGCTGTTCAGCTGTTCAGGTGTTCGGGTAGGTCCACTGAACCTGCATCACAGTGGAACGGATCCCTCACCCAGTCAAACTTTGACATATCCAAGTCTGGAAACAGGCCCGGCTCCAAGGGGTGCTGTAGTGAGCCTTAGCACCCCCCCCAAGCGATATTCAATGCCCCCCACCCCACCCAAATTATTTCAAGATTTTTAAATCCTCCAAGTAAATCAAAATCGTTATTGCAGTATTTCATGTTGGTGCGCTATTTTTTTTAGTATAATATATATAGTTTGGGTGCCTTTGACGGTGGTAGATTGGTAATTTTCCATGTTAATATCTTTCGCCCCCCCTCCCATTAGTCACAATGCCCCTCTAACAGTTTTGCCCTGGAGCCGGGGCTGTCTGGAAAGTAAGTGGAAAAGCGCTCTTCTGGGAGTTTCAGGTGCTCGCACATCATCTTTGTGGAGCACTGGTCATCGATGCTGTTGTCTGTTAGAAACTTGCTCAGCTGGGGGAAAAGGGGTGAAGTTTGCTTTTGAAAGGCTTTCTCTCCAGTATGTGATTTCCCCCCCTGAATCCATCAATACGGTCACTCATCTGCATGATATTCTTGTTTTTCCCCTGCATGCTTATGTTCAGTTCATTAAGTTTTCCAAAGATGTCTGTTACATATGCAAGGAGGCACAGTTTTTTTGCTGGTCACAGAAGGTCGACAAAATCCCCCCCCCCCCACACACATCCATGAAAAACACCAACAGTTAATTTCTCAACTTGAAAAATCGCTCCAGCACCCTACCTCTCGACAACAACCGTTGTAATGAATGAAAGGTCACGTGTTTAACTTGACCTACTCACGGGTGTACGTGCAGTGCGTGTGACGTATACAGGAAGTGAGACGCGCATGTTATGAAGGTTGGATGTCGGATGAACGCTAGTAAAAGCTACACAGTTAAGAACCTACGAAGTCGGCTCATTCTTGAATTATTCTTATGTCAGTAAGACAAGGCGTCTACGGACATTACATGGTGTCAGAATAGTCTGTGTATCGGAACACGAGCGGTCATGCCGAAGTTTAATCCGCCGAGTGAATTCAAGTTTGACTGCCCCGTTGAATGGCCGGAGTGGAAACAACGGTTTTCGCGCTTCAGGCTCGCGACAAAGCTGGATAAAGACGACGGGGAGATTCAAGTGAGTTCGCTGATTTATGCAATGGGCAGCGAGGCTGAAAAGATATTCAGCTCGTTTGACTTCGCGGCGGAGGGTGATAAAGTGGACTATGATATCGTACTGAAAAGGTTCGACGACTACTTTATTCCCCGCCGTAACATCATACATGAGAGGGCGTGCTTCTATCAACGTAGCCAGCAGCCAGGAGAGACAGCGGAGATGTACATCCGGACATTGTACGAGCTGTCTGAACACTGTGAGTTTGGGGACAAGAGGGATGAACATATCAGAGATCGTCTGGTAGTGGGCACAAAAGACAAGGTGCTCTCCCGTCAGTTCCAGCTCACAGCGGACCTTACTCTGGTGAAAGTCATTGAACAAGTGCGCCAGGCGGAGGCAATAACAAAGCAGCTCAGCCTCCAAGCTAACCAACCAGAGGCCCAGCTGGCTAACGTCAACGTTGTCCGACGGCGGGACGGACGCCAAAACAAAAAGGGCGGACAGCGTCATGGTGGCAGCAGACCTGCAACCAACAAAGTAGATGAATGCGGGAGGTGCGGCAAGACGCAGCACACCGATGAGCGGAAGTGTCCTGCAACGAACAGTAAGTGCAACAAGTGTCATAAAAAGGGACATTGGGAGCGTGTATGTCACTCTAAAGCGGTGAGAGAAGTCACTGAAGAGGTTAAACAGCTGTACTTTCTGGGAGAAGTTGGCAAAGAGAGCAGTCAGGAAGATTGGACTGTTAGTTTAACAATAAGTGATGTACCAATAACCTTTAAAATTGACACGGGGGCTGACGCTACTGTTATCAACCAAGGGACATTTAAAAAGCTGAAGCCAAACATAAAACTGGGACCTCCTGACACATGCTTCATAAGCCCAGGTGGAAACATCAGCTGCATAGGACAGTTTCAAGCCACAACCAACTACAAGGAGAAACAATACTCCTTTCCAGTGTATGTGATCAAGGGGAGAGGCAGCTGTCTGCTGAGTCGTCCAGAGGCAGTGGAGATGGGTCTAGTGAAGCGGATGAATGAGGTCAGTGGAGTTTTCGGTTCAAGTGGACTGCTGAAAACAGACCCAGTGAAAATAGCTCTGGTGGAGGGTGCCCAGCCATATGCGGTGCATACAGCCAGACGGATACCGCTGCCACTTGTACCACTGGTTAAGAAGGAACTGCAGCGCATGGAAAATGAGGGCATTATTGAAAAAGTGACTCAGCCCACAGAATGGTGCGCCGCTATGGTGCCGGTGCTGAAACCGAACAAGAAAGAGGTTCGCTGCTGCGCTGACCTCAGGAGGCTGAATCGAGCGGTGAAACGTGAGAAATACGTGCTGCCCACTATGGAGGAAATAATGCCAAGGCTCGCAGGGTCAAAGTTCTTCACAACGTTGGATGCAGCAAGTGGGTTTTACCAGATCCCCTTGCATGAAGACAGCAGGGGGCTCACCACTTTCATCACTCCATTTGGGAGGTATGCTTTCTGCCGCCTTCCATTTGGTATAACGAGTGCTCCAGAGATTTTCCAGAGAAAGATGGCGGAAACTCTGACCGGGCTAGAGGGCACAGAGGTGTACATGGATGACATCCTTATACATGGAGAGACTGAGGAAATCCATGACCGGCGCCTAGCAGAGGCGCTGGGGGTCATTGAAACAGCAGGTCTCAAACTGAACCAAGCGAAATGCAAGTTCAAACAGAAACAAGTCCGCTTCCTTGGTCATATCATCAACGAGGCAGGCATCAGACCTGACCCGGACAAAGTGGCCGGAATAGAGAACTTTCCTCAGCCCCAGAACGTGACGGAACTCAAGAGGTTCCTCGGGATGGTGAACTATTTGGCAAAATACGTCCCAGAGCTGTCCACTGTAGGTCAGCCGCTTTATGGACTGCTTAAAGCAACAACAGAGTGGCTGTGGGGACCTGCACAGAACACAGCATTCCAAGACCTTAAAGCAGCACTCGCCACCGCCCCGGTACTCACCTTTTATGATGTCACTAAGGCTACGGTGGTGTCAGCAGATGCCAGCAGCTACGGGCTGGGAGGCGTTCTGCTCCAGCAGCACGGGGAACACTGGAAGCCCGTGGCCTACTGCTCCCGACGGCTGAGTGACGCAGAGACAAGGTACGCACAGATCGAGAAAGAGTGCTTAGCCAGCGTCTGGGCATGTGAAAGGTTCGAGAAGTACTTGTTTGGGCTTGACAATTTCAGACTTGTCACCGATCATAAACCACTAGTGCCTCTCATGAACAGCAAAGACTTGGATAATGTGCCCATTAGGTGCCAGAGACTGTTAATGAGGCTGATGCGTTTCAATGCAGTGGCTGAATACGCACCAGGCAAAACTTTAGCTGTGGCTGATGCACTCTCCAGAGGCCCAGAGCAGTGCTACGGAGATGGTGCTTCTCATGATGATGTTGCAGCGCACATTGATGCCATCGTGTGCCAGGTGCCTGCCACACCTCAAAGGATGCAGGAGATAAAACAGAGCACGGATGGGGATCTGCAGCTCCAGACAGTGTTGGGCTTCATCAGACACGGCTGGCCTGAGTATGTCGATAAAGTGCCGGAGACAGTCAGAGACTTTTATCAGGTGAGAGGGGAGTTATCTGCGGTAGATGGTTTAGTCATCAGAGGCAGTCGTATCGTCATTCCCACAGAGATGAGGGAGGTGATCTTAGAGAGAATACACGACGGGCACCAGGGGATAGTTAAGTGCAGAGAGAGAGCTAGCCAATCAGTGTGGTGGCCCAAAATGACAGCACATTACAACAAAGATACAGCAATGTCAATTCTGCAGAGAACACAAGAACACACAGAGAAAAGAGCCTTTAATGTCAAGTGAGCTCCCATCCAGACCATGGCAGAAAGTTGGCATAGACCTGTGTGAGTACAAAAAGCAAAACTACTTGATAGTGTCTGACTATTATTCCAGGTTTTTGGAGATCCTAAATCTACCAACAACTACTAGCAGTCAGGTTGTAGCTAGGCTGAAGGCTACATTTGCACGTTTTGGTATCCCTGAAATTGTAGTTAGTGATAATGGGCCACAGCTAGTTTCAGAAGAGATGAGGAGGTTCAGTGAGGATTATGATTTCAATCATGTGACTTCAAGCCCACACTACCCCCAGAGTAATGGACAGGCAGAGAGGGCTGTTCAGATAGCCAAAAGCATATTAAGGCAGGAAGACCCTCTCCTCGCCCTGTTGACATACAGAGCTACACCCTCTTCTTCCACTGGAGCCAGTCCAGCGGAATTGCTCATGGGTAGGAGACTCAGAACCACCTTACCCACATTGCAGCACAACCTGAAACCGGCCTGGCCTAAAGAGGAACTGATCAAAACCGCTGACGCCGCAGCCAAATCGAGGCAGGCTTTCTACTACAACCGCAGGAACGGCGTGCGGACACTGCGCCCACTGAACTCGGGTAACGCAGTACTCACCAAACTTGATGGACAGAAAACATGGACAATGCCAGCAGTTGTTCACAGTCAGAGCTCCACTCCCAGATCCTACATAGTGGAGACAGCTCAAGGTGAGCATTACAGAAGGAACAGGCGCCACCTGTTGGCCACACCTAAAACACTCACCTTTGTCAGCAGGGATCCTGACCATGTCACTCCAGGGGAGAGTGGAAACACGGATGAGTCCCGAGCAGCAGAAATGCCAACTTCCACACCATATGTTACTCGCTCTGGCAGGGTGAGCAAGCCTGCAATCCGGCTGGATTTGTGAGGCGTATGGACTTGTGTACTGTGGGAGATTTTTTATTTTTTTGTGAAAAGGGGGGTGATATACAGGTTAAAATTGTTGGCAGTAAATGTTCAGAGAAATGTTTAGAAAATAATCTTAGAGGGGGAGATGTAATGAATGAAAGGTCACGTGTTTAACTTGACCTACTCACGGGTGTACGTGCAGTGCGTGTGACGTATACAGGAAGTGAGACGCGCATGTTATGAAGGTTGGATGTCGGATGAACGCTAGTAAAAGCTACACAGTTAAGAACCTACGACGTCGGCTCGTTCTTGAATTATTCTTATGTCAGTAAGACAAGGCGTCTACGGACATTACAACCGTGCTTCTGTGTGAAAGAGCAAATTGTCGTGTTCAGAGCCCATATCGCCGCCTAGTTTTGCAAATAGACGTGCATGCAGTGGATGTGGTTTGATGAAGTTGACCATGGCTACACAACCTGCTGCAATATGTCCGCGATGGGCACACTCTGTTCTTTAGATGCCACTTGCTCACGATGAATCATGCAAGGATTCCATACTACAGAGGCGGCCACTGCCACGATTAACGTACGTAGGTCTGCTCGCCGCATCGCCATAGACGAAGCCCCGTCTGTACAAAATCCTACCATACGCACCCATGGAATGTTGTTTGTCTCCGTATAGTTGTGGAGGACATCGTACATTGCCTTGGCAGTCTCTTGTTCAGGGAGAAGGAGACAGTACAACATATCCTGGTGAATAGAACAGATGTCAAAGCATGGGCATTTTTTTCCTTCTGTGCTGACATCCATCTGTAGAGCATAGGCTGGAGAATTTCATAGTCGTGCCATTAGCATGCTCTCTTGGTCATTAGTGATTGCATCTATCCTTCTTTTTACTGTTATCAGACAATGGCATTGTCTGATAATCAGACAATGGTATTGTTTTATTAGCTACCATTTCAATGGCAGGTGGCAATATCAAAGTCTCAGCGATGGTATATGGATGGCCTCGTAGCCTTTGCAACAAGATAGGTCACCTCAAAAGATGCTTTCAAGGCTTGCTCACTGACAGTCATTGCATTTCTGAAGTACACTCGCTTCTTATTCAGCTCGCCATATTTCTTTTCAAAGAAACATTTTGGTTTGCCTACACATCCTTTATGCGTTGTCTCAAAATGTCTCTTGAGCTTGTTGGGTTTCATGCTCTCCGTAGACAGGACGTTACCACACAGCGGACATTGCAGCCTTTCCTCGTTGTGTTCAGTTATGCTAGTAAATCCCAACTGAAAGAAGGTTTCATCGTATTTTCTCTTTCTTTTCGATGTCAGTTTGTCCGGTTCACTCGAAGATGTGGAGGGCACAGGTGGAGAAATCTTTCCATTTTCTGTCGCTCTGATTTGCTTGCAAACTTCGCTCGCCATTAGTGTGAGCGCAGGAATCTGCACGTTGGTCACGTGTGATCGCGTGAATCAAGATATGCCGAACTCGATTTTTATGAGGGAAGTGAGTTGTTTTAAATCATGTGTGGTGTTTTTATAATAATAATAATAATAATTTGTATTGATGAATTACTAGAAATTTCAGGCGACCCCAAGGTTGGGAACTTGTGTGCTATGTCATATTCTTAGCTTTTTTGCGGTTGAACTGATGCCTAAGCACTTCATTCTCAGCAATGCCTGCCATGCTGTCTTGTTGTGCATTTGAGAAATAAAACAACCTGAAACTTAAACTGGATTGAGGTTTGTGTGCAGATTAAATACACATCTAGGCTGTATCACATATATAGGTTCTGGTTCCTTTGTGTGGTGCCAGCCCCCGACCCCCACTCTGAGACACACACACACACACACACACACACACACACACACACACACACACACACACACACACACACACACACACACACACACACACACACACACACACACACACACATTGACGTTTTAATGCCTCCTCTGGAGAGTAAATTTAGTTCCAACTGAGTTTTATCCTTTCTTAACTCAATACTGCTCACGATCCCTAGATAATGATATCCCTAGATATTTTGATCCACTTAAGGCATCTGTGCTTTTTCCTTTTAAAGCGAACCACTCCCTTTTTACCCTCCCTTTCGGGTCCCACAAACGGAGGTTTGCTTCTTGTAAAATTTGTTCATTTATGGCAAGTCTGCACAATGCAAACAGACATCGCAGGCTTAGCATTTTTAGATAGCTTTTAACAAGGCATTTTTTTCCTGAAAATTCACTGAAATATATGCCATTGACCATACATCAAAACAAAGTAAGAAAATACTCTACTGGAGTTTCTACTGTAGATTTGAAATTATTTCAGCTGGCTTCCTTAGTTCTCATGTCACGTTGGAGGACCTTAGCATTTTTTCCTGTGGAGAAGTCAATCCTCCTCATCTTCAAATCTACAGATAGTAAGTCCAGTTGAACATTTTCTTACTTTGTTTTGGCATCGTATTATTTGAATGACTCAGATGAGTATACACAGGCTGTACATTCTGTCTTGGCACCCAGATTGCAAAGGCCTGATATCAATTCTATGTGAAGTTATGAGTCACATTTCTCCTCATTCACTTGAGGATTTTGGAAAACTGTGGGAAGCAGATCTTTGACTGGAGATGAGTGACCTATGATCAAAGTGAGGCAGCCCTTGATCTGACACACACGTGGCCTTCCAAGGCGTTCCTGCAGCTTCACATCACCAATGCAAACCTCATTAAAATGTATTCTAATAGGAATCCCACTCGTGCCTCTGCTGCAAGAGCCAACCGGCAGACCATTTGCATGTCCTTGGACTTGTCCGTATCTGTAAACATTATTATCCAACGTCTTCAGGACTTACACAGAGAAGTTTCAACCCTCTTCTGCTCCCAAATCCTTCCATACTCTATTTGAATTCTCCTCAAAAACCACATAAGAACAGAGCCCATGTATTTCTAGTTGTCATTCAAGTTATTCTGCTCTCCTGGTGGAAATATTCCTCACCCAAGTTTGGATACTTCCTGAGTTGTAGAGAGATATAATGTACACCCTTACAGGCTCCATACAAGAATTAAGGAATGTACACAAGTGATTAACCTTCATCTTGAATCTTATATGATTTAGCTATCAAGAGGTAATGAGGTCTTACATGATTTAGCTATCAAGAAGTAATGAGGTGAGGAGTTTGTTTCCACATTGCTTTACCACACTCACATCTCTGTGCATAGATAGATTTTTGATTTGATTTTGATATACTTTATTAATCCCTGTAGGGAAATATGCTCTGCATTTAACCCATCCTAGCTGTGTAGCTAGGAGCAGTGGGCAGCCGCCGTGCAGCACCCGGGGACCAACTCCAGTTCGTCTTGCCGTGCCTCGATCAGGGGCACAGACAGGAGTATAAACCCTGACATCAATCAATCAGATTTTATTTGTATAGCACTTTTCTTACAAACAAATGTAACATAAAGTGCTTCACACAATAAACAATAAAATCCCCCCCAGTCACAAAAAATAAAAGTACAGGCAAATTTTTATAAAAGTACAGACAAGTTTAAAACTGAGTTAGTAAAATAAGTAAAAGTGCCAGAAACACTGGTTAATCAAAAGTAACAACAGAGCAGAATATATAAAAATAGCAAAATATATAAAACACACTCACACACACACACACTATGAATTTAGCTGTAGGCTGTTTTTAAAAGTCAGGTTTTTAACCTGCTTTTAAATGTGTCCAGTGTGGGGGCCTCTGCATGTCTTTTTTATTCATTTATTTTTGATGGCGGGAGGAAACCGGAGCACCCGGAGAAAACCCACTGCAGACACGGGGAGAACATGCAAACTCCACACAGAGGATGACCCCCAAGGTTGGACAATCCCGGCGTTCGAACCCAGGATCTTCTTGCTGTGAAGCGACAGCGCTAACCACTGAGCCACTGTGCTGCCCAATGCATGCATGCATGCATGATGGTGCTAAATTACAGCCTTACATTATGCAAAAGTGAGCTCTACGAGTGTGAGCAAATTTTCAAATGATTGATGTTTACTTGAAAATTTCGATGGAGTCCACATTCAGTGCTGTTGTATTTTGTGCTGTGTGCAGTGTAGCATGGGATGTACGCCTTGCCTTCCCACTGCAGGAGAACTGTCCTCTGCCTGTCTCAGCAGTCTGGAGAGAAGCCAAGAGCCTATCACATATCCAATACATTCAGTATGACACCACAGAGGAAATTCACTATAATGATGAGCTTGATGATGGACACTACGCAATAATCAGTCTGAAGCCAATGCTGTTTCCTTCATCAGTGCTCATTTAAAGTGGGTGGATTCTCCCCCAATGTTAGATTTTTGACTGGAGCTTGGATATGGTCTTCGTGTTGATATCTGTCTTTAAATTTGATTTCTCTTAGCTCTAAATACAACATTGATCATTACTCCTGACCTCTTTCCATGCATGCACTTTCTCAGACTCCAGTGTGGAAAATGTGAGTCCACTGACATCTAGTGTTTGGCAAGCAAAAACACATTGGTGGTTCTGAGAATAGACCCCAGAGCTCTGTTTATGTCTCCCAACGTGCAGCCCTGAGAAAGAAGACTTTCACAGAGACCTGTTAACCTCAAATAACAACACAAGGACATCTCTCTGTCAAGTGTTTTGGCAGGGATTTTAAACTAAATGCTTTGACGGATGAGATCAGCGCTTTGTTATGACGGGACTGCTCCTGCTTGTTTTTATTCTCCGTAAATAAAAATCCATTAACACTTCAAATATCATGTCTGCTGTAATGTCTTAGATACAAACTTTATCCCGTCAATAGTGTTGAACTGAATGACATCTGCAACCTTCGGGCCTGTATTCATTTTGGAAGTGATACTAAATAGAGACAGTTTTGCTTTGTGTTTACTAAAATATTTATCGATTTTAATCACGTTTTTTTTCATTTTAGGCCTTTTTTTAAAAGCTTTTCAAAGTTTAGCCCTTTTGACTGTCCTTTCAACATATCTGTCTGACTTAATCTTTTGGCAAAATCTGTATTGTATGATTTATATTTTCTGCAATAACTACTTAAACTTAGAAATGTCCGGGTCGTTTTTTTTAATTGTTTTTTTTTAACTTAACCTCTTTAAGGTGAGAGGAAAACATGATATTAAATGCAAGTAGGCATGAAGTCTTTCTCTGTATCTCTGGAGGTAAAACATAACTGGAAATGATAAAATGCCAAAACAAACGGCGTCAGATTGTCTCTCAGTGAATTTACGTTTGACACACTTTTGTCGAGATTATTTGTTGGGATGCAAAATATTATTTGGCCATGTCTGTGTGGAGACATAGTTGTGCAAAATGTGGTTGTTTTCAATCAACAAAAAACTGTTTTTTTTTTTTTTGTTTTTTTTTTGTGTGTGTGTGTGTGTGTGATTATCAGAACCGTCTTACACAAAAGTCAGCAGTTAAAGTTCCCATGAAATCAAAATAGATATTTAATTCTTTTAATCACATACTATGCTTTGCACTGAATGTCACCTATACACCAGTATCTGACCCATCCATCCATCCATCCATCCATCCATTATCCGAACCGCTTATCCTGCTCTCTGGGTCATGGGGATGCTGGGGCCTATCTCAGCAGTCACTGGGCGGCAGGCGGGGAGACACCCTGGACAGGCCGCCAGGCCATCATCTTAATGATATTTTAGATTTTGTCATTTCCTGGAAAACTATGAAAAAATGTTGATGGCTCATCCTGCGCTAAAATAGTAAAATTTAAAAATATCAAAAATATTCGCCAAGAGATAGCTAGATGGATGGATGGATGGATGGATGAATGGCCAGCTAGCTAGCAGCTAGCTAGAGAGATGCTTTATTGTCCTCACAATAGGCTATTTGTTTTCACAGGGAGACAACAACACATGAACACAAGAGTTTAGAGGTTCAGTGAGTTTATAACTTCAATGGCAGAAGGAACAAAGTTCTTTTTAAAGCAGCCCATCTCCAGGTGAGGGACCTGAACTGAGACCAGATGGAAGCAATGTGAAGAAAAGAACCCTCCCTCCTTTTTTTCCCATGACATTTGCATTCAATTATCAATTTCATACTTACTCCACACGTAGTTCTTCTCTCCTTAGACCCCCCTATTCCCGTACTTCCCAATCTGATTTTAGTATATTCTACCGTGGGTCCAAAATATGGAATTCCCTGCCTTTATATTTTTTGAATTTGTCTTCACAGCTGTTTAAAAGAGCCCTGAAATCACTTCTCCTAACCAACCAATATTTTCCATCTGGTCTGCCTATATAAGCTGGGTCTAACCAATATTTTCCCTTTTTGACAATTTTTTTTAATTGATTTTTCACAATATATTTTTACACACAGACACATGAATATACAGTGCATCCGGAAAGTATTCACACCCCTTCACTTTCCCCACATTTTGTTATGCTACAGCCTTATTCCAAAATGGATTAAATTCCTTTTTTTTCTCATCAATCTACACACAATACTCCATAATGACAAAGTGAAAAAGGTTTTGTAGAAATTTTTGCAAATTTATTAAAAATAAAAAACTGTAATATTGCATGTACATAAGTATTCACACCCTTTGCTATGACACTCAAAATTGAGCTCAGGTTCATCCTGTTTCCACTGATCATCCTTGAGATGTTTCTACATCTTGATTGGAGTCCACCTGTAGTAAATTCAATTGATTGGACATGATTTGGAAAGGCAAACACCTGTCTATATAAGGTCCCACTGTTGACAGTGCATGTCAGAGCAGAAACCAAGCCATGAAGTCAAAGGAATTGTTTGTAGACCTCTGAGACAGGATTGTATCGAGGCACAGATCTGGGGAAGGGTACAAAAAATGTCTACAGCTTTGAAGGTCCCAAAGAGCACAATGGTCTCCATCATTCGTAAATGGAAGAAGTTTGGATCCACCAGGACTCTTCCTAGAGCTGGCCGCCCAGCCAAACTGAGCAATCGGGGGAGAAGGGCCTTGGTCAGGGAGGTGACCAAGAACCCAATGGTCACTCTGACAGAGCTCCAGCGTTCCTCTGTGGAGATGGGAGAACCTTCCAGAAGGACAACCATCTCTGCAGCACTCCACCAATCAGGTCTTTATGGTAGAGTGGCCAGACGGAAGCCTCTGCTCAGTAAAAGGTACATGACAGCCTGCTTGGAGTTAGCCAGAAAGCACCTAAAGGACTCTCGGACCATGAGAAACAAGATTCTTGGTCTGATGAAACCAAGATTGAACTCTTTGGCCTGAATGCCAAACGTCACGTCTGGAGGAAACCAGGCACCTCTCATCACCTTGCTAATACCATCCCTACAGCGAAGCATGGTGGTGGCAGCATCATGCTGTGGGGATGTTCTTCAGCACACCTCCCACAACTTGGAGACTAGTCAGGATCGAGGGAAAGATGAATGGAGCGAAGTACAGAGAGTTCCTTGATGAAAACCTGCTCCAGAGTGCTCAGGACCTCAGACTGGGGCGACGGTTTACCTTTCAACACGACAACGACCCTAAGCACACAGCCAAGACAATGAAGGAGTGGCTTCGGGACAAGTCTGTGAATGTCCTTGAGTGGCCCAGACTTGAACCCCATTGGACATCTCTGGAAAGACCTGAAAATAGCTGTGCAGCGACGCTCCCCATCTAACCTTACAGAGCTCGAGAGGATCTGCAGAGAAGAATGGGAGAAATACCCCAAATATAGGTGTGCCAAGCTTGTAGCTTAATACCCAATTAGACTTGAGGCTGTAATCGCTGCCAAGGGTGCCTCAACCAAGTACTGAGTAAAGGGTGTGAATACTTATGTACATAGCTCCGATAATGACGGGCGCGGCCAAACATCGGTACACAAAAGAGCCACTCATGTCTATGGCTCTGTTAGCGACGGGCGTTGGTAAACATCGGAACACAAAGAGCCGTGGACATCAATAGCTCTGACAACGATTCCAAAGATGATAAATTATGAGTCTCATTACCTGCCAGTTAGACTATCTTGGTCTAGTCAGAAAGGCACGAACTGAAGAAGCCTCTTGGATGAGAGGCAAAACGTCTTCACGGATATATATCAAGTCCAGTTGCACTTGATTCAACTCCTTTGGATAACCATGACCTGGATGAATGAGAACATTCGCAGACACTTATGTACATGCAATATTTCCGTTTTTTATTTTTGATAAATTTGCAAAAAAATCTACAAAACCTTTTTCGCTTTGTCATTATGGGGTATTGTATGTCGATTGATGAGAATTTTTTTTTAAAATCTATTTTGGAATAAGGCTGTAACGAAATGTGGGGAATGTGAAGGGGTGTGACTACTTTCTGGATGCAGTGTATATGGAACTACCTGACCATAAATGCATTATACCTAATCCATGTACATAGATAATCCATATACACAGATTGCACATGTATCTTGCAAATAAATATTATTCATAATACACACTTAAAAAAAGGAAAATAGACAAAATTAAAAAAAAGGGGGGGGTTCTCTGTTGCCTCAATTTAACTCTAATCTTCTTTACTGAGTGGGATTTGTAAACGCTTGTAATACTCGAAAAAGGGGGTCCAAATCTTCATAAACTTTTGTATAGAGCCTTGACGGGTGTGTCTGATTTTCTCAAGTTTCAAAAACTGCATAATGTCTTTAATCCATCTGGAAAAGTTAGGTGATGCGTTTTGCTTCCATGAGAGAACAATGAGACGTCTAGCAAGCAAGGCGGTAAATGATATAATTATATGTGCTTTACCTTTAAGGGTACGAGTTTCTGGAGCAAAACCAAATAGGGCACATATGGGGTTAGGAGGAATGTGTTTTTGAAACATCTTACTATAGGTGTTAAAAATACTAGTCCAAAGTGTGTTAAGGTTAGGGCATGACCAGAACATGTGTGTGTCATCCGCTGGTTGACTTTTACAGCGAGGACAGGAAGGGTCTGCATTAGGAAATTTTTTGGCCAGTCTAACATTGGTCAAATGTGCTCTCAAAACAACCTTTAGTTGTATTAAGCTGTGTCTTGCACAAGGTGAGGAGGTATGTATTAGGCCATGTGCAGCCTCCTAGTCATCATCTGTCATTTCCCCTCCAAGGTGTCTGTTACGGGTCTAGATAGATCGATGCCATCGGCTATCCACTAGTTTACCTTAGACACGCGTGACCCGCGCTCAGGAACATGTTACAACACTTCGATTATACTTGGCTGTACTGTGCAACTCGTGTGTGTGTCATTCTTTATAAGATAGCCTACCGAAACATGGTGCCAGAAGTCGGAGAACTTATTTCTTACTTTACTAGCTCGCATGTTTAAGTTTGTAGGCCTGAGTAGGTCGGATGACATGTCGGAGGATTCCGATTCAGAGCAAAGTACTTCTGCTGAAGACGTTGTCACAGAGGAGCTAACGCTAGCATTACCGGCGCCGATAGCATCACATACAATGGCAGCTAACGTGAATATTCCACCACCGTCCCCGATGAGCTTCACAGGCGATTGGAGTGTCAATTGGGACATTTTTCGGGCCGAATATGAAGACTACGTCCTCGTCACGGGCATACTTGGCAAGGACAAGAAAATACAAGCGGCTACTCTAAGGAGTGTGATGGGAAGTGAATGCAGGCATATTTACCGCCACAATCTGAACCTCTCAGAAGATGATCAAGGGGATCCTGATGCCATACTGAGAGAGTTGGGGAAATACTTCAAGCCAGCAAAAAACACAATATACGAGAGGTACATTTTCGGGAGTTGCAAGCAGGAGGAAGGAGAATCGTTTGATACCTTTGTGACGAGACTGAGAGAGAGGGCAGCAACCTGTGAGTATGGACAGTTGAAAGATGAAATGATCCGTGATAAGATAGTCCTGGGAGTTGCAAGCGAGGCCGTTAGGTGCAGGCTGTTGAGAGAGAAGGATTTGAACATGGTCACAGCTATTGACATGTGTCGCGCAGCAGAGCAAACTGACATCCGTATGAGAGCAATGGAGTTTGCAACAACACCGCAGCCGGAGGCAGTGCATGCCGTTGCTAGGCAACCCAGACAAAACCAATGGAAACAGAGCAATCCACCCAGAACAGCAGGAGACGCAGGCAATTGCAAATATTGTGGCAGCTCGCATTCAAGGGGCAGAGAGCATTGCCCGGCCTTCGGGAAACAATGTAGGTCATGTGGGACACTTAATCACTTTTCTAAAGTGTGCTTAAAGAGCAAAAAGGGGCATGCTGAGGGCAAGGTAAACTGTGTGGAATACACAGAAGAACCCCCCAGAGCATAATAATGATGCAGATGATCTGTACATGTTTGAGTCAATCGGCGCAGTGCACACCAAAGGAAAGAAGTGGTTTGTGACTCTGAAACTCCACGACAAGCCACAACAATGTCAGCTGGACTCTGGAGCCACCTGCAATGTAATGGGCTTTCAAGACAAGAAAAGGCTGGCCCCAAACACACCTCTCCGCCCGAGTGACACCAGACTGAAGCTGTATTCGGGGAAAACACTGAGCTCTATGGGCACCTTTGAGACTGACTGTACTGTGAGAGGCCAAACACACAAGCTCTCATTCGAAATAGTGAGGACCAGCCAACATCCTCTTCTGTCAGGCTCCACCTGTGAACGCTTAGGGCTCATGCATTTCACAATTCCAGAGGATGTGCTCAAAATGGAACACACACAACCAGGAGCCCTAACTAAAGAACAGCTTATCAACAGATACAGTGACGTGTTCAACTCCCCTGTGGAATCCGTGCCTGGGGAGGTCCATTTTGACCTTGATCCTAGTGTTGCTGCAGTACAGAGTGCCCCTCGCAATGTCCCAATCGCAATGAAAGCAGCAGTCAAAGCCCAGCTGGACAAGTACGAGGCTGACGGCCACCTCGCGCCTGTCACAGATCCTACAGATTGGATCAGCAACATGGTGATTGTTAAAAAACCGGAGAAGCTGAGAATATGCATTGACCCTAAACCATTGAACAAAGCCCTAAAGCGCTCTCACTACATCATGCCTACCTTGGAGGACATTTTGTATAAATTGCCCAAGGCCAGTCTTCACGTTAGTGGACGCTCGGGATGCATTCCTGCAATGCAAACTGGACTATGGGAGTAGCCTCATGACCACGTTCTGGACCCCCTGGGGGAGGAAGCGGTGGCTCAAGTTACCATTTGGAGTATCGGTGGCGCCCGAGGTATATCAGCGCAAGCAGCACGAGCTCCTCGCCGGTCTGAAGGGCGTTGAGCCCATTGCAGACGATATCCTGGTCGTCGGCTGCGGGGACACAGACAAGGAGGCTGGGGACGACCATGACGTCAAGCTTGCGGCGTTGATGGAACGCTGCCGCGAGGTCAAGCTTCGCCTCGGCCTGAAGAAGTTGCAGTTCAAGGTGGCTGAGGTGCAGTTTCATGGCCACATTCTCTCATCTGCTGGACTGAAGCCCGATCCAGAGAAGGTGAGAGCCATTATTGACATGCCGAACCCAACAGATGCCAAGGGCGTGCAGCGTCTCATTGGCTTCGCTAACTATTTAGCCAAGTTCATGCCTCATCTATCTACTGTCTGCGAGCCGTTGCGATGCCTGTTGGACAAGGACACACCCTGGCACTGGCTGCCTAAGCACGAGGCGGCGGTTCATGAGCTTAAGGCGCTGGCGACAGCCATGCCCGTCCTGCGCTACTATGATGTAACTAAGCCAATCGCAATCCAGAGCGACGCCAGCCAGAGCGTTCTCAGATGTTGTCTCATGCAGGAAGGTCAGCCCATCGGATTTGCCTCGAGGGCTCTTACCCCCACCGAAAAAAACTATGCACAAATTGAGAAGGAGTGTCTCAGTATCGTCTTCGCCTGCCAGAGGTTTCACCATTACCTATATGGCCGCGACCCAATCACAGCAGAGACGGACCATAAGCCTCTGATCTCTATTTTCAGCAAGCCACTTCTCAATGCGCCCAAGAGACTCCAGAGCATGCTCATGACTCTGCAGAACTACGACCTGAGGGTAATCTACAAACCAGGCCCAGAGATGTTCATAAGCGACACGCTCAGCAGAGCTACGGCTGGATGCTCCGGCAGAGGGACTGCATATCAGCGACACGCTATCTGCTCTCTGCAACAAGAGCAGGAAGACATACAGCACGTGAACCAGGCAGAGTACCTGAATGTGACTAACCAGCGGCTGGAACAGATCAGACGACGCACCGACAGAGATGAATGCTTACAGGCACTGAAGAACACTGTTCTCGTGGGCTGGCCAGATGTAAAGGAGGAAGCGCCCCTCATCACTAGGGAGTACTGGCCCTTCAGGGATGAAATCAGTGTGCAGAACGGAGTTCTGTTCCGGGGGCAAAAAGTCATCATCCCAAAGTCACTCCGCCCAGAAATGTTGACGCGCATACATTCAAGTCACATAGGGGCAGATGCATGCTACCGACACGCTCAAGAGACATTGTACTGGCCCAACATGCAGTCAGAGATAAAGGACTTTGTAAGCAGCTGCTCGACCTGCAATGTGTACGCCCACAATCAGCAAAAGGAGACCATGCTCTCTCACGAAGTACCAACCAGGCCATGGCAGGTCTTGAGCATGGACCTATTCAGCTTCAGACAGAAAGACTATCTCCTAATAGTCGACCACTATTCCGATATTTGGGAGATTGAGCTTCTACCCGACATGTCTGCAGAGACAGTCATCAAGCGATGTAAGGCACAGTTCGCCCGACATGGTCAGCCAGAGAAGGTTATTACAGGCAACGGCCCTCAGTTCACAGCTCAGTTCACACGGTTCGCTTCTGAGTGGGAATTTGAGCACGTGACCTCATCTCCCAGACACCCGAAAGCGAATGGCAAGGCCGAGTCGGCCGTGAAGATTGTAAAAAATCTTCTGCGTAAGGCCGCGCATGATGGTGAAGACCCCTGGAAAGCCGTGCTTCACAGGAGGAATACACCTACGGAAAACATGGGCAGCAGCCCAACACAACGCCTCATGTCCCGCCGGTTGAAGACGTCCATCCCGGCGGCAAGCAAGCTCCTGGAACCAGCTGTTGTCGTGGGCGTCACTGAAAAGCTGCGCCACAGGAAGCAACTCGCCAAATCCTTCTATGACAGATCTGCCCGTGAATTGCCGGTACTTGAAATTGGGGAAGTCGTACGGATGAAGCCCCTGCCAGGTGATAACACTGGCCGCTGGAGAGTCGGAACTTGTCTCCGCAGGGTTGCGCCGAGGTCTTATCTTGTGGACATTGATGGCTCCCTGTACCGTCGTAACAGGATCGATCTCAGAGTGGCTGAGCCAGCTGCACGAGCCGCGCACGATCCTGTTGAACCCGCTGCGGCACACACACCGGACGGGGATCCAGCTACAGAAACTGTCATTGAGACCCCTCAGGCTGTGTTCGAGCCGAGCCCCATCAGGTCCATGCCCAAGGCGCCATCTACTCCTGTTGGCGCTCCGCGTTCGGATGGACACACTTACACAAGGGTTGGACGGCTGTCTAAACCTCCACTGAAACTCACTATGTAATCTGAATAATGTTGATGGTTGCTATGTGGGAGAGAGGGGGAAAAGAGGAGAAATGTTATCATACGCTACTGTGGTTATTACACTGGTATGGGATATGAAGAGATTTACTGCTGTTGCACTGTTATTGGTTGTTCGTATATGAAAGTAATTTTATTTTGCACTAACTTCATGTGTATGTGTTTATACTTGGAAAAGGAGGATGTTACGGGTCTAGATAGATCGATGCCATCGGCTATCCACTAGTTTACCTTAGACACGCGTGACCCGCGCTCAGGAACATGTTACAACACTTCGATTATACTTGGCTGCACTGAGCAACTCGTGTGTGTGTCATTCTTTATAAGATAGCCTACCGAAACAGTGTCATGGCGAGAGCAGGAGAGAACCCAAATGCAGACAGCAAGGACAGGCTGGGCTTGAACAAACACAAACAGCAGGAACAGAAGGCAGGTACAGACAGCGGGAAAGCTCACAAAACGGCGTGGTGACCTGGCGACCAAGAGTCCCTGAAAGTTTCGCTGGGAGTGTCCCTGGGAGTGTCTCTTGGAGTGTCTGGGAGTGTGTGAGACGAACCGACAAGGAGCCCGAGCAACCAAGGGGCATATATGTTGGGGGGCAGTCAGGGAGATCGGGCGCAGGACCCGTACAGCCAGTCGGAGAAAGGGGGAGGGGATTGGGCGCAGGTGTGCAGGACATGGCAGGAACCGGACAGCCAATTGGAGAAAGAGGAGGGAGATTGCGCAGGTGCGCAGGAACCGCACAGCCAATCGGAGAAGGGAATAGGTGAGTGAAGCCGGGCAATCAGGGTCACTCAGGCACACGGGCGCAGGTGAACTGAAACACCAATCGGGGATGGGGACGGGCGAGCCCCGATGACAAAGATCACACACCCATGACACAAGGTCCTCTTCCAAAAGTCTCCTAACAACTTGCGCTGAATGAGGGGAGATATTGATTATTCTGTCAGAAAGATTTGATATTAAGCCTTTGCAGAGTAAGGATAAAGGAAGAATGTGATCAATTGTATTGTTTGTTGGCAAATTTGGAGAAGAATGTTTTTTTTCTGGGCAAAGTGTCGAGTTTGGAGATATCTGAAATAGTGAGATTTTGGCAGCTCTTACATTTGGGAAAGTTACTACTGCTACTACTACTACTACTACTACTACTACTACTACTACTACTACTACTACTACTACTACTTTGTGTAAATGACCGAATTTTCCATCAACGTATAAATTAGAAAGTGACTTGATTCCCCTTGAGAACCAAACCCCAAAGGTAGAATCAGAGTGACAAGGTGGGAAGTTGTAATTATTTTGGATAGGGGAAAGTACTGATGTCGTATGCAACTTAACATGTCTCCTAAATTGTGACCAAATTCTAACTGAATGGCACACTATTGGGCTGGAAGAAATTTGGCTGTGAGGAGGCACAAATTGAGGAGCGTAATGAAATGGGTTGTCACACATTCCACAATCCAGGATAATATTTTCTTTTTTTTTACCATCTTTGTCTTCATTGGTGTGACCACTCTTTTACATTTTTTATTATTAACAGAATTTAAAATACAAACAAAGTATAGAACAAGAGGTGTTGTTATCATCCAACACCAAACAACTATATACAGGTACAGGTCATCACACAGGGATTTCAGCAGGATAATATTTTCTTGATGTTACAAGCCCAATAATAATAAATGAAATTAGGTAGAGCAAGGTCAACAAGCTTTTTAGGTCTCTGCAGCACGCTTCTTTTAATTCTATGTGGTTTACCGCTCCAGATAAATGAAGTTATACGCTTGTCTGATGAATTAAAAAAAGACTTCTTGATCAGAAAGGGGGTCTTTTCAAATAGGTAAGTAAATTTTGGTAATATAATCATTTTAATAAGATTGACTCATCCAACTATGGACAGGGAGAGCTTCATCCATCCAGCCACAATTTGTTTACATTTTTCAAATAAAATACCAAAATTCTTGGTGAAAAGAGCGGAGAAAGTGCATTTGATTTCAACCCCAAGATAGTTAAAGCCATTTTTGACTATCTTGAATGGGAAATGTGAGATAGAAATTAGGGTAGCTGCCTGATTAAGGGGGAACATTTCACTTTTCTGAAAATTGACTTTGTATCCTTAAACTTTTCCAAACTTAGTCAAAATATCAATGGGAGGAATGGACGTTAAGGGGTTCAAAATATACAACAGACGATCATCTGCGTACAAAGACAGTTTTTAAGTTTGGCCCGCAGTTTCCACTCCCCAAAATTCTCTGGATTGTCTAAGAGCAAAGGCTAAGGGCTCAATGGCAATAGCGAAAAGAATGGGCAACAAGGGTGAGCCCTAATGAGTACCCCTGCTGAGTGAGAAATATCTAGATTGTTGTTCATTGATGATCACACTGGCCAAAGGAAGGGAGTAAAGTAGTCTAATCCAAGAGATGAAGGCATCGTCAAATCCAAATTTATTTAGGATTGAAAACAAATATTGCTATTCAACCCGATCGATCACTTTTTCAGCATTAAGCGATACAACCATTTTAGGGGAGCAGCTCGGAGGGGAATACATAATATTTAGTAATTTTGAGCTGGAATGCTTATTTAGAATGAAACCCATTTGGTCTGGAGATACGCTCTGAGGCAAAATCTTCTCTAATCTAGCTGCTAGAATTTTAGCTAGTATCTTATAATCTACATTTAATAAGGAAATCGGACAGTATGAGGCTCACTGAAGTGGGTCTTTATCCTTTTTGGGCAGAAGTGTTATCAACGCTTGTCGTAGGGTTTGCGGAATGCATCCCACTGACAGAGAGTCATTTAACATGACTTGAAGCGGGGGGGGGGGGCAAGTTGGGAGCACATTTTTTGTAAAATTCAGAGGTGAAGCCATCTGGTCCAGGTGTCTTATTATCTTGTAAGGATTTAATAGCTTCTAGAATTTCTGTCTCAGAAACTCACCACTCAGTGACCAGTTTTATAGGACCGAGACTAAGGGTAAGTTTAGGTTCTTCAGGAAGGAGTCAAGTTGTGGACGATTTCCATCACATTCAGAACCATATAACTTACTGTAATATTCCTTAAAAATTTTGTTAATTTCTATCTGGTCCGTTACCATTTCCCCCGATTGACTGCAAATCTTAGTGATTAAGCAAGAAGAAGCAGCTTGACATGCTTGCTGGGCTAGTAGCTTGCCGGCCTTGTGACCCAATTCATCAGTGTTGTAACGAGCTTTTGTGAGTAGAAAGTAAATCATAATCTGTCTACAGACGCAGTATTTCTTTGGAAAGGGTTGGAGTAGGGGAGGAGGAGTAATATATATATATCAATGTCAGCATTGGATCTAGAGATATCAAGTCTAGAAGCTCTTGATTTATTTACCCAAGAAGAGTATTCAATTATCTACCCACGAAGATAGGCTTTGAGCACCTCCCATAGGGCGTTCCTGAGGAAACATTAGTTGCAAGAAAATTAAATTGAGAAGAGACAAAGTGTATGGCTTGTTCATCAGCTAATAGGAGAGAGTTGAGTCTCCAGCAACGACAGGGCCTGAGGCAGTGTTATAAAGCTAAACGAAATGAAATGGCACCCTGATCTGAAATTATAACACTGTGATATGAGCTGGAGTTTACATTCCCCAGTAGTCTATTTTCAAGAAGAAAGTAGTCGATGCGAGTATATGTATGGTGGACCTTAGAGAAGAAAGAAAAAACGTTTTGGTCAGGGAACTTAAATCTCCAAATGTCTTAAAAGACACTTCTGAGTGCAGACTTAGAGAGAGGCCGAGTTCTGTTTGATGATCTATCCAAAATGGAGTTGAGAACACAGTTAAAGTCGTCTCCCACTACCAAATTATAATCATTATGCCCGGGTATAATAGAGAATTGCTTGTTGAAAAAATTATGATCATCACAGTTTGGGGAATAAACATTGACCAAAATAACAAGACTGGTGAACAGTTGCATAGAGACCATAACACATCACCCATTTGTATCACTAATTCCAGGGGACGTGCGGTCAGGGGAGGCAGGTGAGGCAGAACCTCACCTTTCATCATGAAAAGAAAAAATGATGATAAAATAAAATGAATATTAATATTTGTCTACTGATCTGTGCTATAAATGTAATTTATATAATTCCAATACTTTAAATCATTTTTATTATCAAAATCGCTGAATTTGCATATTTCCTGTTCAATTAGAGGGGAAATACGCGAGTTGAGGCAGCGAGGAGTGGAGCCTCACCTCGGATTGCGCAATCCCTCACAAACTGGGTTGAGCGCATGCCTTTTGCTTTCTCACTGTTTGTCACCAATGTAATGTTTGTAGACACTTTTATTATATGTCCTCACTTTCCTTAAAATAATTAATGTATTTCATGTATGTGTATAACATATTTAGTCTTGCTGATCTTACATAAAACCGCACTGAAAAAGCATGAGATGAGGCAGCCAGTACCTCTGCCTCACTGAAGGGGGCGTATGCGTGAGCCTACGGGTTTACAGGATGCTTTCTTCTTCTGCTGTTGCTCTTCTTTAACGCAGAGTCAAGTTCATTACAGCAGTTAGTTTATTTTGAAAAAAAATTCTGACTGCAAAAATGGTAGATTCTCTATCTAAGCTCAAAAGTTTCTCAAAACTGGACTTTCAATCAAAAAGCGAAGTGATAGATGATGGAAGACCAATGCCGGAGCTCAAAGGTTTGCTTCAAACAACGGGACAGAAGATAACTCGCTCTTTTCAAACGGAGTAGTGGTACACCTGAAAAGACTGGCTGTGTGGCTGTGCTACAAGAAACCGCCTTTTCTGCTTTCCCTGTCTTTTGTTCTCAACATGCGATAATGTCTGGACTACCACAGGATTTTGTGACTTGAAAAATCTACCAAGAAGCCTCAGCAAACATGAAAGATCAACTACTCATATTCAAAGCCAAATTGCTTTGGAAACTTTTGGATCTTCAAGAATAGATTTGGCTTTGGATGAACAACGGAGACTAAATATTTCCGACCACAGTGCTAAGGTAAAGGAAAACCGAGAGATTTTAAAAGACCTCATTAATGCAACCTGCTTCCTAGCCAAACAGGAATTGGCATTTCGTGGTAACGATGAGAGTACAAGCTCTTCTAATCATGGCAACTATGTAGAACTATTACATGCTTTTGCCGAGAAAGATGAAAGGTTAGCTAGACATTTGGAGACAGCCACTGTGTTTTCTGGCTGCCAAATGAATGGTGAATTGAAGCTACTATATTAGGTTCATATATTTGTAAATCTGACTCTGAAAAAGTCAGTGCTTCACCAGCCGTTCTAGGGTCAGAACGTGTGACAGCCATGGAGCAGACATGACGTGATTAAATACACAGAGACAAGATTTACTTTTCAGCTTGATTTATTAGATAACAGAACATCGTAACTGTCATGTGATATTAACCTGGTTTGAATAGTACAAATGAGCGACATGCAAACCCCGCCAAGGGCTTGGTACTTTATCATTGAAGACGAAGGAAATATGGGAGCAGCAGAGATAAAAGGGGGAAAGAAAGAAAAAGAAAACGCAGGTTGAGAACGCAGGTTGAGGGATGGTAAGGAGGCAGGTGTTACCGGCCTCGTAATACTCCTAACAGCCATTGTAAGGCACCTAACTTACACTTGAACTCTGTTTTATAAAATGTACTAATGTGAGCCAAAAGGAAGGGACAAATCGATCTACTTTTGCATTAACGACTGAATACAGTGCGATAATAGCAGAATAAAAGTACCACCGCGAGTGGGTACTCTGTGAGCCCGGTCCACATCTAAAGGGGTGGGGGAAAGCGCCAGCATCAGAAATTTCTTTACGACATGCTTCAAAAAAAGAGGCAGCTTGTAAGTCTTCAGTTTCTTTCCGGTATGCCCGTTATACGAATGTTATTGCACCTCGATCTGTTTTCCAAACCGTCCAACTTGAATTTGAGTGCTTCATTTTCTTTGTTCGGGGCTACACAGGAGGATTCTAGAAAAACAAGTCTTGTTTGCATGTCATTGAGCGTCGTTTCCATTTGTACAATTGGCACCACGGGCGACTACGTTAACCACTCGACTAAAGGGTCCGACCCGGTAGCCAAGGGCCAGCGAGTCTATTTACCCGTGCACGTTACGATACGTTCTTCCACGGCCTTCAGCTGCTTCTCCATGGCCATTAAGGTTAGCGGCGAGTTGCTAGCTTCCACAGCGCTTGTTTGGCTAGTTTGTGCTTCGTCGTCACGGTTAACGTCGTCATTATCGTCCTTTGCCTGTTGGTTATGCTTTTTGTTTGGTCTCCCCATCTGTGGTAGTCTTTCGCGAAAATTTACACAAAGTAGTTGTGGAAGTAGAGTACGTTTCAACAAAATTTTGCCAGGATTTCAACAGAGCTCTCCCTGTTTGTTTGTAACCTACGCCGCCATTAGTCAAACCGGAAGTCTCCCAACCAATAATTTCCTGTTTATTTTCTCCTTTGTCTTTCTTGTCTTATGAAAACTCTAAACCATATCACATGAATGTATATTCTTAGTCTGCTAATGATAGTGTTTGTGTATACTTAGTTGCATGTATCATAAATGAGTGTTCTTCGTGTGTGTGTGTGTGTGTGTGTGTGTGTGTGTGTGTGTGTGTGTGTGTGTGTGTGTGTGTGTGTGTGTGTGTGTGTGTGTGTGTGTGTGTGTGTGACTTGTGACTTGGGACTATGACTGATTCATTGTACTGCTGTAACATGGGTGTTTATGGGATGCATTGTTGTCGGGTGCTGTGCTGAACTGTGTCTCTGTTATTAATTATTGATAGATACATACAAATTGTGCATACCGCATTGCTGTAATTGTGCCCTGTAGTATGCAGCCTGGAGAATGCCACTTTTCAAGCCCCTGGAGGGTTTTAGGCAGTTCTTCACGTTCTCTTTCCAATTATATATTGCATCTTTTATTTTATTTTTCATATGTGTAAACAAACAAACGAGAATGGGTTAAGGGGGATCCTGGTCTGGTGGCCTGTCCAAGGTGTCTCCCCATCTGCTGCCCAACGACTGCTTGGATAGGCTGCAGCATCCCTGCGACCCTGAGAGCAGGATAAGTGGTTTGGATGGATGGATGGTTGGGGGTGGAAAGGCCAATGGTTTGGGATTCCAAAGGGGGATGTAGACAACGTGGTTGACACATTTAGAAATCAAATAATTGAAGCACTCAACAATGACATGTAGTAATAACAAAACAAAGAAAAGAGGACACAGCGATATTACCGCATGCAGAACACAAGTGGCGCATCCTGCCCAAATGTTACCTCAGAGCAGCAGCCTCCCATCGCCGTCCGAGTGTTGCAGAGCTCTGGGGGAAAAAACCCCCAGAACCAATAAAGCTCTCATACACACAGCAGATACATTACTCACACCAGAGAGGAAGTCCAAAGTTTACAAAGAAATTGTAAGGACGTCGAGCTGGGAAAAATAAAATCTTATTTTTGAACTGTTTACTGTCCTTTCCAGCATTGTGCTAGTTTGAGCGTGGAAAGCTGTGTTAAACATTTTCCAGGAAACCTTGTGGTTTGTAAAGACAGATATGCCTTTTTGCGGACACACATGGAGGCATAGTCAAACTCTAATTGTTATCTTTGGCCCCAGGCTCAGCATGAACGGATTTCATTTAGATGTCTGTCTTTGTTTTTTTTTATTACTGAAAAGAAAACACTATGCAAATATCCAGCAAAACCACAGCGGCTGTTTTAGTAAGCTTTGACCGGCCTCCTCTGTAAATGACATTAATTTCGTTCATAATTTCATTTCATGTGGATGGATGGACTAAAACCTTCTATAAAACTTTCAGGTTTCAAAAGAAGCACAGTGAAAAATTGATAAGGGATGAGTGATTGAATAAGAAATAGAATAATCATGACCTGTAAAAGCTTTTCGCTGTTATCACCCCTGCTACTTGGAAGTAAACCTGATAGATGATTTTTAATGATGGATCACATTTATAGAGCACTTTATCTAGACAACCAAAGCACTTCACATTGAAGGGGGAAACTCACCTCAACTGCCACCAATGTGTAGCACCCATCTGGGTGAGGCACCGCAACCATTTTGCACCAGAATGCTCACCACACAACCAGCTTGAGGTGGAGAGGGAGGAATCATTGAGCCAATTAGATGGGGGGGATCATTACGTGGCCAGATGGAAAGAGTCAGGTTAAGAATTTTGCCAGGACACCAGGGAACTCCCTACAATAATTTCCATGGGATCTTTAATGACCACAGTGAGCCAGGACCTCGGTTTAACGTCTCATCCGAAGGACGGCATCTCCTACAGCACAGTGTCCCCGTCACTGCACTGGGATTTTTTTGTTGTGTAGTAGAACAAGAGGGAAGACTGTACCTACTGGCCCACTGACACCACTTCCAGTAGCAACTCAGTTTTTCCCGGGAGGGCTCCCATCCAAGTACTAGCCAAGCCTATACCTGCTTAGCTTGTGTCATGTAGGACAGCGTTTTTCAAACGTTTCTCAAAAATGATCAACTCGTTAAGAGTTCCTGAAGCTGCCTAGTAACAAAACTGATCATTTAAACCAGCTGTGTTGGAGCAGGGAGAGATCTAAAACATGCAGGACAAGTGGTTCTCCAGGAGAGGTTTGAGAAACGCTGATGTAGGAGAACCAGGGTACATGTTTTTTTTTTTGACATTTTTTTCTTTGATTTTTTTTCCCCCCATTCTCCCCCCAATTGTATCCAGCCAAGTACCCCACTCTTGTGAGCCATCCTGATCTCTGCTCCACCCCCACTACTGATCTGGGGAGGCCTGCAGACTACCACATGCCTCCTCCGATACACGTGGAGTCGCCAGCCGCTTCTTTTCACCTGACAGTGAGAAATTTCGCCAGAGGGACTAGTGCGTGGGAGGATCATGCTATCCCCCCCGAACAGGCACCCCGACCAACCAGAGGAGGCGTTAGTTCAGTGACCAGGACACACTCACATCTCACCTGCAGACACGGCCAATTGTGTCTGTAGAGACACCTGACCAAGCCGGAGGTAACACGGGGATTCGAACCGACGATCCCGGTGCTGGCAGGCGACAGAATAGACCACGCCACCCAGACGCCCCCTAGAACCAGGGTACATGTTGGTATGACAGCTGGCAAATTTTAATTTCTGATTTGAAAATTAATAACTTTGCAAAAAATAATCTTGATTTAAATAAATATGCCTCTTAAATCAGTTAGTGTCATGAAGGGCCATTTATAGATATGCTGTTAGTGTGAATGGTAAGTCCAGTTTATCTTTACCTTGCTGGTATACACAAGATAATTTTTAGGTTTAATGTTAGAATTGGGGAAAACTGGTTTTATTTGGTGGTGACAGGGGTGATGTTGTTCACCTCACATGCATAGAGTCAAGGCTGAAACAAGTAGTGAAGACAGTGTTAAAAAACATGTCCAGAAATTATTCTAACAGGTATGGATTTTAGTAGCTGGATGGAGCAGCATTTTGTTTGGGTACGAGTCAATGTTATTCCTCCACCAGAGGACACTAGATTTCACTCGTCAAGCCGTCTCCACAGAAGAGGAACGAGGAACAAACAGTTACTGTATGAAGCCAGAGCTTTAGGACGACCCATGCACATTCAAAAATTTCCCCATCTGTTCAATCTCTTTCAGACTAAGTGGATAACTATATGGCACGGTTGTCCTACATCCAGTTTTACATTTACCTTTACCTGAATTGTGAATTTACCGTGAGAGACCAAGTTGGGGGTATATCGCTCTGTTTCATTATTTTTCAGGACTGATCTGTCACTAATGGAAATACATCTTTTGCCTTTTGATTGTCTGGTGATCTTTCTAAAAACGGTACCACCGTGTCACCCTTTGACTCTCTGTAAAGTGACAGCCGGCTTGTTCTGTCTCGCTCAGCTTGGGTCAGGGCTATTAATCCATTAGTGGTAGGTGCTTTCACCTTCTGTGGATCATCTCTCTCTCTCTTTCTCGCTCTCTCCCTCTCTGTGCGTGCACGAGTGTGCGACAGAGAGTGTATGTGTATGTTTTTCAGGTCCTGCAGTCTGCTACCATAGTTTTTGCATGATTCATAAAAATTTTGCCCTTTCACGTACACATAAATTCACTGTCTCTTTCTCTCGCACACAAATAGTCTAGTTGCAGAGAAGCAATCCTGTTCTCTCTCTCTCTCTCTCTCTCTCTCTCTCTCTCTCTCTCTCTCTCTCTCTCTCTCTCTCTCTCTCTCTCTCTCTCTCTCTCTCTCTCTCTCTCTCTCTCTCTCTTTTTTTTTTCCAGGCACAATGAGGTCTTCCCCTAAGGGCCTTGAACCCATTCAGGCCATTAGTGCAATTTTAGACATTGCACTCAGCTGGAGACACACTTCAACAGGAGGAAGAGAGAGCTGATGAAAGAGAGAAGTGAAATAAGGACAAAAAAGAGGGCATGACATTTCTGGTTGTGAACTGCGGCATTCTTTCAATGTTAGATAAGACTCCACTGTATTTCCTCACAATATGGCCAACTGATTGATGTGAGTCTGCCGTTACAGCTTTTGAGTATGCATTGCAAATGAGCGCACAGCGCTGGTAGGGTGGGTTGTCTGTCTGTATTTTGTCTAAAGTGGTGCGATTATGGAAGGAGGCATAAACATTAGTCAGTTGGAGTCAAAACAAGCATGCATGAATAACTCTTTCTTTTCACCAAGACACAGAACCAACATGGCGTCTGGGTAGCGTAGCGGTCTATCCCGTTGCTTAGCAACACGGGGATCACCGGGTCAAATCCCTGTTTTACCTCCGGCTTGGTCGGGAGTGCCTACGGGCACAATTGGCTGTGTCTGCAGGTGGGAAGCCGGATGTGGGAATGTGTCCTAGTCGCTGCACTAGTGCTCAGGGCGCCTGTTCAGGGGGAGGGGGAACTGGGGGGAATAGCGTGATCCTCCCATGTGCTACGTACCCCTGGCGAAACTCATCAGTGTCAGGTGAAAAGAAGTGGCTGGTGACTCCATGTGTATCGGAGGAGGCATGTGGTAGTCTGCAGCCCCCCCGGATCAGCAGAGGAGGTGGAGCAGCGACCAGGATGGCTCGGAAGAGTGGGGTAATTGGCCAGATACAATTGGGGAGAAAAAAAGGGGGGCACAGAATCAACCAGAGGGCAGCTGGTGGACCAGAAATGACAAGTTGGCGCTTTTCCTGCTTATTTCAAACATGTGCTTGCAGAGTTGAGCCTGATGAACATGCATGTCAAATGAGCAAGACACTACTTGTAACACACTAGATTAGATTAGGTGCATCCATGCATTTTATGCCCAGATGGTCACTGGCCCCCCAGAAAAAACAAAAAACAACAACAATGCAATGTCATTAGATATTACAATTTTATGAATCACATTAATTGTTTTAGAGGGAACTTTGTGGTGGCCGATTTGTATGAAGTTAGCTGTGAGTGAAGCAATGAAATTAATATTTACTTTCCATCACATCAAAAGCTCAAATGGAAATGTGGGAAGAAATTAATAATGAGCACCAGCAAGAGGGTTGTGTTGTATGCGTCCTGTCCACCTCATCCATGTAGATATAACACAGTCACAAAATCACATCAATTTTGGCGCTCTTTCACAAGGAATCTTTAATAAAAAGCAAAAGTGTTACATCTTTGAAGAGAAGGTAGACACAGACACGTAGTACACATACACTGTGTCATAGCGGGTTATGTACAATTGGATGATCCAAAATAATCACACACAAACATGTGCATACATGCTCACACTCACATACAAGCCTCCATCATGTGTGATGAGCTGCTGAGGTCTGTTCCACTCAAACATTCTCACACTACCGTCCTGAACCCCTGTCATGTCTAGTGCGCACACACATGCACACATGAACCCACACACACACACCCACACACACACGACAGGGCCCTTCAAGGCCAACCCAGGACACCTTGTTTTTGCTGGATTTCACCGCAGCTATAATTCAAAGGAGCTGCCACAATTATTGTAAAATACTTGTAAAGTAATCATAATTAAACTTCTTGTGGAACAGCATTGCCCCTGGTATGGCTTAAGGAACTGTACTCAACCATTTTTTATCTATGGTACCATGCAAAGGTAGAATGAGAACCTTTATGGAACTCACAACACCAAGGAAACAGTTTTCATTAAAGGCATTTAACAGTGCTGTAAGACCATACATTTAGACATTTGGCAAGAAATTGCAACAGTAGACTTTGATTGGTTTAGTCCTACTCATCCACACTCTGTGAGACATAGTAGCACCGATATTGGTCAATAATGAGGGAGGAAATCTCATTCAGTATACTCAATTTTAGCTGGATTCAACCCTTAAGCTTCATGCTCTCAAAATAATGGCATAATGACAAATAATGACAACTGACTGGTGATTACAGATGTTGGCTTTGCAAACTAAGAACACCTCTGATTATTACACATTACAGTACATTGGTGCACAAAGAGTGGGAATCGTGTGATGCATATAGGTGAAATGTGACACAGAAATGTCAACGATCTGCTGAGTTGGAAGATAAAGTCTCTTAACTGATGCCTGGGCAGCTGATCAGGAGTGTTAGCCCCAGACACACATCCATGGAGGAGGAACATGAAGACGAGAGAAATGAAGGGGAACGACAAGCATGGTTGAGGGTGAGCGATGGGGAGGGGGATGAGAATGAAAATAAGTGGAGGGAAAACAGTTGGAGGAGAGGATGTTCTCATATCAAAGGAAGAGAGCAACGAGAATGAGGAGGAGGATTGGGAAAGACTATTGGAGAGCTGAGCCAGAGGTGGTGTGGTGGTGGTGGGGTGGGGGTGGAGGGTGAAGGGTTAAAGCGTTCCTTCGTCCAGTAGTTTGTTGATGCCATGGCAGATCTTCCTCAGATAGAGTCTGTACTCCTCTCCATCACCGTACAAATCAGCCAGGAACTCCCCGTGGGCGAAATGGTTGAAGACGTGATCGATGCGAGCGTGTGAGCGTGCTGTCAGGTGCTGCTCGACCAGGGCATGAAGCAGGTCCCTGCACTCCAGCAGCAGCTCTGACAGAATATTTCTGTCAAATGTGTAATCCACCTCGTAGAAACTGACCGCCGTCATGGCCGCCTGGTTCATCTTCTTTTTGAACCGTTCCACTGTGTCCAGCTCGTCCGGGCTGAACTGGTGGTTGCGGTAGAGGATGCCGATCTTCAGGGCAATCTTGATGACATCCTTGATGATCTTGTGCGCCTCCTTCTTGCTCTTGGTGAACTCGCGGCTGGCCTTGTAGAGCTCGTCCAAGATCTCGCTGCTGGTGTCATCTGTCAGCAGGTTGGCCACCACCATGGTCGCCATCTTGCTCAGGATCTTCTTCTGGGCTTGAAGGGCCAAGGAACGGGAGTTAAAGGTCTCCTGGCCTGATGGGAGAGACAGTAACAGAGAAAGCGAGAGTGAGAGAGAGCGAGAGAGATTGGGATTACTCAAAACTGTTAAACTGTGTGTTTTTTTCTTTCTTTCAGACGGATTTGGGACCAAATAAATAAAAGATGAGGAAGAAAGAGATGTGTTGTAGTAAAACCCAAGTCTTCAAACTGATTTCTGTCAATATAAGTGCTGATTTTCTTCCAGATTAGATGTGCACACATTTGATAAAACTTACATAGGTAGTAGTAATCATAATGACACAACAGAGAGTAAAATATAAAATAAACATGAACTTTTTAGAAATGATTTTTTTTTAATCTGAATGACAACTGTTCTGGTTCCAATGTTGTTGTTTTTTCCCCCCCAAAAAAAATCTGTGGTAATTTTGGGGTGAAACATTTCATGTTGTTGTTCTGTTAAGTCATTTGAGCCACTGAAGTCCGAATACATGGCTATAAAACTATTTATTCTCCTCACACATTTATATCCAATTGTTTTACAACATATTAAAATACGTAGATTTGTCTTTTGTGATGCCGATCAACAAAAAATACTGCATAACGTCAAAGTGAAAATACATTTCTAAGACTTGATTTTTATTTACATATGAACATAATAATCAAAGAAAATTAGAGTAATTGATTCCATGAGAAAATGGTAGCATAAGTATTCATCCATTTTACTATAACATATCTAAATGACCTCTGGTGCAACCGACTGCAGTTGTTACGTTCCCCGTTAAAGGTCCAGGGGATGAGGGGAAGTAGCAAAGAAAACAAAAGTATCCCGGGGGAATAAGAAAGGTGGGAGGTAGAATCAAGAGTAAAAACAAACAGGTTTATTAACAAAAGCTAACCCTAAACCAAAATGTACAACAAAAAGGGCAACTGAAGACACTGGCTCTTAACTAAACAGGCGTAGCTAACAAAAACTCAGATCAGGCCAAAAAGAAAGAAACAAGAAACAATGACACAGACTTCACCCTCCTTCTCAATGAGTATTGAGTATTGACACAAGAGCTCGCTCTCTGGCTGACAACAACACTGGCCCACTGGCCGTCTCCCTCTCCCTCTCATTCTGGCTGCCAACAACACTGGCCTACTGGCCGTCTCTCTCACAATGGCTGCCAACAACACTAGCCCAGTTTGGCGTCTCTCTCCAAGGCTTATACCCAGATGATGAGGGTTGGAATCACCTGGGCTCAACCAGCAGCTCCACAGGAAGCGGGGCATTACCTGGAGAGGGAAAATTACACAGACACCCAACACATGGCACTAGGGCCGTAACACCCCCTTCCATAAAAACAAACCCTGGGTTTGTATACAGGAGGGTAATCGCACATACACATAACCCAACACACGGCACTCAGGCCGTAACAGCAACCAACCGCCCTTAATGGTTTGTAAACTTTCTGACCGAAGACAAAAGAACATTCCAGGCTAATCTGAGATGAGGTTGTTGAGAAACACCGTTTGGGGATGGATGTAAGAGCATTTCAATGGTACAGAGCATCCCTCTAAACACAGTAAAACTTATTATAAAGAAGTAGTAAGAACATGGCAAAACTATTAGTGAGCCTTGGTGCACGTTCAATAATCCAGGTAAGGAAACCACGGAAAAGTAAATCATGTCATCTGGACACAATGTTTATTGAAAGAAACGTTTCATCACTCATCTAAGTGACCTCCTTCAGTCTCAACCGACTGCAGGTACCCCCACCCTTATAAACAATACAGTGGCATAACAACCAAAACCAACGATCCGTTATATATGCAAATTACCATGACCCTTAACTAGAGTTATAATGACCATGTGTACTATTCACAGAGGATTGGTGAATGTTTGCAATCACAGCATTGTAAAATGGCGACAGATGTACTCTTAGACCCCCCCCCCCCCAGGTCAGGGACGTTCGTTCCCTTTTCACATAGATGGCCTCTTTGACTCCCCGTTCAAACCAGCGTTCCTCCCTATCAGGGATGTGCACATCCTCATCCTTGAAAGCGTGGCCACTGGCCTGTAGATGGGTGTAGGCTGTGGAGTCCTGGCCTGATGTGTTAGCTCTCCTGTGTGTCTGTTTAGTTACCCCAATGTACAAGTCACAGCAATCCTCCCTATTAGTGTGCCCTTAAAAATTGAGTGTCTGGTCAAAAAAGCAAACTCACCTGGGAGGCCTCCAAGAGCCCCGTGGCAACTCTGAAGGAGTTATCTAGTCTTCCAAAGCTAAGGTGGAAGAAAGTGTGCCTTCTTTAACAGTATCGTGGATACTTCACAAGTCATCCTTATGGGGGAGCGACAAAAGGAAAATCATTGTTGAGAAATCTTTCATGAAAGATACGTTTATTTCTCTGAGAACAAGCAGAAGATGGTTTTGTGGTCTCACGAGACCAAAACTGGACTCTCTGTGCTTCCTGGCAAGTGGTACAAATGGGCGTGAGGTGATGACCACCCATCAGCAGTAACACACCATCCCTGCTGTGAAATATGACGGCCTGCAAGACTTGTGCACACAGAGGATAAAATGAATGCAGTAGGAAAACCTGCTTCAATCTACAAGAGAACTGTGACACGGGAGGAGATTCATCTTCTGACAGAACAGTAACCTCTAACACAAGGCCAAAGCCAAACAGGAACAGCTAAAAAAAGAAAAGTCATGGTATTGGAATGACCATCTCAGAGCCGGCCAACATGACACATTATGCAAAGTAAAATGAAGAAATTTCAGGGGCCATATGTGTAATAACGATAGGGACTATAATCACTTTTGTTTAACCTTTACATTTAGATCAGTTTATAAGTACTTCTTTTTACGTTGACACTATGTTATTACTAGCCGTGGCAAAAGGCTAATTAAGTCCGCTGTGATTTGTTACTGTAAAACAAGAGAATATGAAAGTCAAAGGGGTGCATCCTAACTTATAACCACTGTGTATCTGCCTATTATTGGAACAGTTATTGACTTAATAGCTGATGGTGAAGTTCTGTCCTCTGTGAAACAGCATATTTTAAGATCAGGATTGTAAACTAAAACTTGAGAAACACATTAACACTCTAGTCGTGAAATAAACACTTCGCTGCGTACAGCGCATCGACCAAAAGAAACCCAGCGGGGACCACGTACTGATCAGAGAGAGAGAGAGAGAGAGAGAGAGAGAGAGAGAGAGAGAGAGAGAGAGAGAGAGAGAGAGATATTTAAACGGTTGAAAAGCTGTGCCACCGCATTCTGTGTCAGGGCGGAGGCCTTCCTGCGCCGGCAGCAGGGGTGTGGCGCGCAACTCTGCCGGGGGAGCGGCTGTCTCCCCTGGCTAACTTCAAACAGCTGCGGCGGTGTGATCGTGTGACGATAAGCAGCCCTCTACTTAGCCTCCGCTCTCGCCAAAGCGCGAGATGTGTCTTCCCACCGCACCGCACCGCGCACCACCGTGTGCACAGCCGCGATTCGGAACGGGGGAGGACGTCAGAGATAGACCGTGTCTTTTTCACGCAGTCACGCCGTCGGGCTAACTCGCGCCTGTGTGAATGTGAGGAGTGGGAGGACAGAAAGGGGTTTTATTTAGGTGCCACCCAGCTACAAATTACACACCAGTTAACTGCTATTATGATTAAAGCTAAGGAAGAAGGCTTCGTTTTCTTCCTTTTTTTTTTCTCTTCTCCTTGGGCACAAAGTCATCCCATCCTCCTCCTCCGCACCCATACCCACAGTGTGGAGAGAGTGTAGAAAGAGAGAGAGAGAGAGAGAGACACACACACACACACACACACACACACACACACACACACACACACACACACACACACACACACACACACACACACACACACACACACACACACAATGCCAAGTGGGCCTAGCTCAGGCCAGCAGGAGATATAACAGTCTAAAATCAAAGCAGGAGCACCTGCTTCCTTGTCATTATAATTGTATTAAAACAGACAGCCATGTACTGATGCAGAAACCACACCATTACCACCGGAGCCTCTCTCCCTGTCTCCTCCTTCGTGCTGTGCGTACGGGCGCTTCTGTATATGCTCGTGTGGATACGCTTGTGTATGTTATTCAAACATGCCTAAGAGGTTTGATATGAAATGATAGAATAGCCCTGTCCTTGAAAACAATTTCAGTAGCCTTTCCCTACAAACACATCTTTTCATGTGAGTGTGAAGAAATGACATTTCATGCCTTGGTCTGGAGCAAAATGGCATTTCAAGTGCTTACAATTAGCCACCCATGACATTTAAAAAACGTGCTTTCAAAGATCAATATCTTTGCAGTCATTTGGAAACAGGCAGGCGACGTCACTGCAGACCCATCGCACCCTGGTCACAACCTGTTCCAACTCCTCCCCTCTGGTAGGCGCTACAGAGCACTGTACTCCAAACAACCAGATAAAACAGTTTCTTTCCGCGGGTTGTCATTTAAATAAACGTTAAACAGTATCAAATAAATCCAACCATTTTGTATTTCCTGTACTGTACATTATACATATACTGGTACACTCTGTCATGTCATCTACCTCAGGCATGTATGTAAGTAACCTGCTAACATCTATTCAGCATCTCTGATATATTCTCTGAACCACTGCACTTTATTGCCTCTTATTTCACCTGTATAAGGTCATCCTTGTGTATATATCTGAAGATTGTTGTGTTGTAGTGTTGTTAATCTATGTTAAGTACACTGAGAGAGCCATGAAACCGGAGTCAGATTCCATGTATGTGCAAACCTACATGGCCAAGGGCGTCCGGGTAGTGTAGCGGTTTATTCCGTTCCCTACCAACACGGGGATTGCCGGTTCGAATCCCCGTGTTACCTCCGGCCTGGTCGGGCGTCCCCACAGACACAATTGGCTGTGTCTGCGGGTGGGAAGCCGGATGTGGGTATGTGTCCTGGCTGCTGCACTAGCGCCTCCTCTGGTCAGTCAGGGCTCCTGTTTGGGGGAGAGGGGGAACTCTGGGGAATAGCGTGATCCTCCCATATGCTACGTCCCCCTGGCGAAACTCCTCACTGTTAGGTGAAAAGAAGCAGCTGGTGACTCCACATGTATCGGAGGAGGCA